>NC_092339.1:224147500-224447500 GCF_046630445.1 Rutidosis leptorrhynchoides | reverse complement strand
TGATACGTTCTAATATGTTTGAAGACTTGATAGAATGTAAGAGCCGTGTAACATGGCACATGATGACGGTACTGTGAATCATCACATTCCATTAGAAACTTAACATGACTTACTGTAATATAATGAAGTTGATCAAGTTTCATTATATTATACTAATTCATGTATCAGTTCCCAACACTACTTCAAAACATTCCTATTTTAAACTTGAAGGTTTTAGAACTTAGAAACTAACACAGTTTCTTTTATATTGTAACGCAGATATTACGGAGAAATACATGATTTTGGATAAGAACAGTTGTGAGAATATCTCCAGAAATATGGAGGATATGTATAACAAAAGATATGAAGATATCTTATAATATCTAAGATAAGATGATGATGAAGAATATCATCGGGAAAGGTTTAGGATAAGGGGTAGGTTTTTTTTTTTTTACTAATGGTTTCAGCAAGCACTGAATCGTTTGAATCCTTTGAAAGCAGATTCAGTTCTTGTGATTTATCTACATCCTCCTTCATACTTTGCTCAATCCGTTTTCCAGTTCCAACTCTCCTCTTTTTCTAAGCTTTACCAATACAATGTACTTCATCATTAAACTTTTGACTGTTAAAGTCGTTTACAGTTTTTTTTTTTTTTTTTTTTTTTTTTTTTTTTTTTTTTTTTTTTTTCTGCTTCTTCAGCATTTCAAGAACTACTTCATAGTCCAGGATGTTTTTCAGAACTTCACATTCGAAAAATGTAATTCTTAGGGATAGTCGTTCTCGGTATAACTGGGAGAATTTCTACGAGATTTTCAAAATACTGATTGCGGGTTTCGCCAAAGAGATAACGAGTTGCTGGTACGTCTGCTGATGATGTTGTGAAAAAGGTTCTCCGGTAACAACGTCGAAAGGACAAAGTATAAATATCGAGATTATAATAGGAGTAGTCTCACTGAGAAGTCGAAGTGGAGCTGTGACAAAATTAGCTTCTTGAAAAGGAATCGTATGATTGTTTTTGATAATGAATGATAAGGAATTCGACGCGGATACGTTTTAACTATAACTTCGGTTTCGAAAATTTTCCAGGTGCATCACTGTATGCATAAATCTTTCTTCCGTAAACGAGGTGCGGCTGGTTCAACTTCTCGATCGAGGTGTTTTCAAGAATCATGAAAAGATTTGAATGAGGATTATAATTGTCGAAGTACAAATGAGGTTTAGGATGAAATCAAGTGGCAAAATTGAAGAATTGTTTAGTTTCATATGTTATAATCAACATTTTATTTCATTTTAATTGTCCAATGTTTCTTCTTTATGCCACTTGTTGGATTTGGATAGGTAAAAAAAAAAATTCAAATATGAAATTTAAATGGAAATGGTTATTCTGGGGTGAACGGATACGTATATCGATGGTTGTAAGTAAAATAACAAATGACCGTTGAATCAGATTCAAGAATGTACAATATAACTTATTAATGTGAATTCTAAATATTCCTCGGGTACTACCCACCCGTTAAAATATTTTCATCATTATTAGTTTGTACGAAGGAATTTTTAATTACTATCTTTATGAAAATATACTTGCATATATATTTTCTTCAGAGATAATCATAGATTTAATGAGTCAATAAGATAATAAACTCATTTGATTTATCGTTAATTCTAGATTACATAATCTCTAAGACTTTAGAAATTACATAATCGTCATACGATACGTAAAGCGAAGATAATCGATGTAGAACGATATATAGAACGAAGATCATACTCGAAGTACAGATATTGAGTCGTGTGATGTTGATATTCGAGATACAGATTGTGATGTTGAGATTTTGGGGGTGACAAGAGTACTGTCGGCGTTGATGATGGTGGTATAGATTATGCTGCTGGTGCTGCTGCTGGTGTTTGTAACCTTCGCACCGTATTTTCTAAAGCCACTACCCGAGCGCGAAGCTCGTTGACTTCTTCTATTATACCGGGATGATTGACGGTTGGAACGAGCGAATGAACAAGATTCGAAATATGGGATAGTATGTAATCATGACGAGATACTCTAGAAATGAGCGAGAAAATGGTGTTTCGAATAGGTTCACCGGTAAGTGCTTCAGGTTCATCGTTAAGAGGACAATTTGGTGGATGGAATGGATCACCTTCTTCTTGCCTCCAGAGATTTAGTATATTACGAACCCATCCCCAATTCATCCAAAATAGATGATGGGAAATTGGTTGATCCATTCTGGTGACGCTGTTCTCGGAGCTCGAATGGAAATCCATATCGGCGTAGCTATCGAAGTCGGAGGAATTCGAACTGGATGAAGAATCCATCTTGTATAGTCGGAGAAGTGAATTTTTGGTTTGGAATAGATTATAGGTGTTGGGTTTGGTACTCTTCAATACATAATTTACATATGTATATATAATATCAAAATCCCATGAATTACGGAGAATCTTTGAAATACGTCAGGCAATGTCTATAGTAACAGATATGCTAAGATATGAATTTTGTCTATACACTATCGATGCACTAAATGCAGTAAGACGTGCCTAGACTTAAGAATGATAAGCAGGCAGTTCCCTAAGGATGATAAGCAGATGATTTCCGACTAGGATTGATAAGCAAAACTTTTGACAGGCAGACACGGTCAAAGTCCAGACTCACTTAATGTATCCTAACAACTACTAGTTAGACACACTAATGCAAGGCCTGGTTCGCTAAGACCAACGCTCTGATACCAACTGAAAGGATCCGAAACTAATCATCCGGACATCGTCCATATAGATTAAAAACGAATTACAATAGTTGATAACATCGCGAGGTACTTGACCTCTATATGATACATTTTACAAACGTTGCATTTATTTCTTAAAGGCAATCTATTATTACATCGAGAGTTGACATATTAGCCTAACATTTTATAACAACCAAATGATCTAATCTGCCATTTTCATAACAATAGTCTTTAATGAACTTCAATGACTCGAATGCAACGTCCTTGTATCTTAGCTTAAATGGTCCCAAGTAGTATCCTTAACATGAGCTAATGCACAGCGGAAGACTTAATTCGTACCTGAGAATAACATGCTTTAAAACGTCAACATAAAGTTGGTGAGATATATAGGTTTGATGCTAGCAGCGTTATAACAATGGACCACAAGATTTCGTATATAATCATTTCAATAAAAATATTCTAAGTGGTTGAGCACTTGGTAACCATACTTAACATTTAATCACGTCGCATATTCCCTTTAATATGAAATCTTACTACACCGTACCAAGGTGTAGTCGCAAAACGAAGTACTGTGCAACCGTTGAATACTGGTCGTCCAGTCCGGTTGGGGTTGTCAGGCCCGATAGATCTATCAACAGGATTCGCGTTTACAATACCGCTGTAAATATTAGTTACCAAGCTACAGGGAAGTATGCCAGTGGTACAACTCAACGTAGAATATATTTTTCAGTTACTTGTGTCCATAACGTAAAACATAAAATACATGTATTCTCATCCCGAAATACTTAGAGTTTAAAAGTGGGACTATATACTCACTGTTGTCTCGAAGATATATATATTTTTGACTTGGTCTTCCGGTTGATATCACGAACCTATCCATATATAATATATCAATATATTTTCATTTTAAACAAACATCTCGTATATATATTTATAATACTTTTAATACTTTGAATAATTCCTTAGTCCGTAGTTAGCGTTTCGATGTTAGTAATTCAATTTTAATGGTTCATTTTTAGATGTTTAATATACCCGCAATAAATAAACCCCCAACGAAATAAATAAAACTCCCATAAAACCCCATCGTATATGTGTTGGTCGAGATTAATCTTGACCCATGGTACCGGTGTTGTCAAATGACGTGTTGCGTACATAAAGTACCGGTGTTGTCAAATGACGTGTTGCGTACAATCATGGGATCTTATGATTAATCTTCTCGTGTTGTTTACGGGTGATCCTGAACCATATGAAATTGAATTATGAGTACATATATATAAAATATCATGTTATCTTAGAAATATGTGATTTATATCTTTTTTTTCCAATTGATCCCGTAGTTGAAATGATCTAGGATAACCAATTTTGTTTCGGTCATAGTTTCTTCGTTACAAGTCCGTTTTCGTTGATTCAAATTGCCATCTTCTTGGATCGAGTTCTTCTTTAAGACTATGAACTGTAAATACCTTGGTTTGTATTCAAAATCATACGGCATAAGTGAAACATTAGTGAAACATATGAAGTTAAACATTTTGTTACAAAAAAAAATCATTTAATGACCATTTTTCTAAAAATACTTATACTTTGAAAAACCAAGTTTTACCTTATTAAATTAGCATATATTTAAGTTATATTACAGGTCTTGAAGTATTTTAAAAGTTAAGTTAGAAGGATCTATTTAGTTTGCAAACAAGTTTGAAAACATTCAAACTATGTTCTTGTTGTTAAACTTTTGTACCACAAAATAAGATAGCTATATATATATGAATCGAATAAGGTTATGAACATAGATACTACCTCAAGTTCCTTGGACAAGGTTGCTGTAAAAGAGGAGTAAGAAGCTAGAATCAAAAGGGTGATGGAAGTGGATGAAAGATTGGAAGTAAGTTTGTGTTCTTGGAAGGATTTCTTGAAGTGTTTTTGTATGGTTTTCTTATGGTGTTTAAGTAAGGTTTTTGAAGTTAGATCTTCTTAGAACTTTACTGAATTGTTGAAGGTGTTTAAGGGTTATAAGTGTGTGTGTTTTAGCTAGGAGATTGAAGTAGTAAATGAATCAAAATGATGATACATATATACTCCTAAAAATGTGATCTTTAAGGATAACATGACAAAATTTTAGTTTGTAATCTTATGTATTTGTCAAACAATAATACAAAAGCAATTACCTTATACCTAGGGTAGTAACAAGGGCTGGTTAGGTGGTGATTTGATGTGTATATACCAATAGTAAATACGTATAGAAGCTAGGTATGATACGAGTACAAATACTCTAGATATACGTATAGAAATTTTGTGAAAAATGGAATGAGGATTCAAATATAGCTATCTTTTGTGAATACACTTATATGATTTTATGTATTTAAGTCTTAAAAGTGAGTAAATACATTACTTATACGATATATGTATAAACATTATAAGTCTTAAGTATTTATGTCAAATAACGTTACGTATAGTTATCGTTTTGAAAACTTAAGTTAGTAGTTTCAAAATATACTTATAACTTATAGTTTTTGATACAAAATAAGATATTAAAACATTCATTAATCATGTTAAATATGTATATATACATATATATACGCAAACGTATAATTATCATATATTGTATAGTTCGTGATATCGTCGGTCAAACTAGACGGTCAAACGTTGTGTAAAACTCTTTTCGGAAATATAAATCTCGACAATTTGGATTACTTATCATGTTGGTAAGTTTTAATTTATGTAAATATTAATCTTATAAGTATAGAACGATCGAAAAAAAATGCGGGTCAACTTTAGGGTTTTTGCTTATCGTGTCGGAACCATATAGAGATTAGAGTTTAAATTTGGTCGGAAATTTCCGGGTCGTTACACAGTCCATACCGATTATCACATCAAAACTCCCTAACTCTACTGGTATCAAATCAATCTTAAATGTTTCGCTAACCAGTTTAATTTCTCGATTCCGACATATATTATCTGCTGAAATTAATTTACCATTTGCTAATTCGAGTAAAAATTTACTATCCAAAGGCGTCAATGGACAACTTAATTTAGCACAAAAATCTCTACTCATATAGCTTCTATCCGCACCCGAATCAAATAAAACGTAAGCAGATTTATTGTCAATAAGAAACGTACCCGTAACAAGCTCCGGGTCTTCCTGTGCCTCTACCGCATTAATATTGAAAACTCTTCCACGGCCTTGTCCATTCGTGTTCTCCTGGTTCGGGCAATTTCTAATAATGTGGCCTGGTTTTCCACATTTATAACAAACTACATTGGCATAACTTGCTCCGACACTACTTGCTCCGCCATTACTCGTTCCGACACCATTTGTTCCTTTCGTTCTATTAACCCCTGGTCCGTAGACCTCACACTTCGCCGCGCTATGACCATTTCTTTTACACTTGTTGCAAAATTTGGTGCAGAACCCCGAGTGATTCTTTTCACACCTTTGGCATAGTTGCTTCTGATTGTTGTTGTTGTTGCGGTTATTATTGTTGTTGGGATGATTGTTGTAGTTGCTGTTGTTGTTGTTGTTGTTGTTGTTGGGCCGTTTGTTGTAGTTGCGATTGATGTTGCGATTGTTGGGATAATTGTTGCGATTATTGTTGTAATTGCTGTTGTTGTTGTATTGGTGATTCTTATCACCGTTTTCCTCCCACTTTCTTTTGACTTGCTTCACATTGGCCTCTTCAGCAGTCTGTTCTTTAATTCTTTCTTCAATCTGGTTCACTAGTTTGTGAGCCATTCTACATGCCTGTTGTATGGAGGCGGGCTCGTGTGAACTTATATCTTCTTGGATTCTTTCCGGTAATCCTTTCACAAACGCGTCGATCTTCTCTTCCTCATCTTCGAATGCTCCCGGACACAATAGGCACAATTCTGTGAATCGTCTTTCGTACGTGGTAATATCAAATCCTTGGGTTCGTAACCCTCTAAGTTCTGTCTTGAGCTTATTGACCTCGGTTCTGGGACGGTACTTCTCGTTCATCAAGTGCTTGAATGCTGACCACGGTAGTGCGTACGCATCATCTTGTCCCACTTGCTCTAGATAGGTATTCCACCATGTTAACGCAGAACCTGTGAAGGTATGCGTAGCGTACTTCACTTTGTCCTCTTCAGTACACTTACTTATGGCAAACACCGATTCAACCTTCTCGGTCCACCGTTTCAATCCGATCGGTCCTTCGGTTCCATCAAATTCCAAAGGTTTGCAGGCAGTGAATTCTTTGTAGGTGCATCCTACACGATTTCCTGTACTGCTAGATCCAAGGTTATTGTTGGTATGTAGCGCAGCCTGTACTGCGGCTATGTTTGAAGCTAGAAAAGTACGGAATTCCTCTTCATTCATATTCACGGTGTGTCGAGTAGTCGGTGCCATTTCCTTCAAAATAGTTAAATGGAACAAGTTAATCATACAGAATATTAAGAGTAGTTAATAGTATTTCGTAGCATAATATGAACTCATTTATAAAAGCTTTTTCTTCATATTAGCGTTTTATAAGTTTAAATTCGGGTAGTACCTACCCGTTAAGTTCATACTTAGTAGCTAATATACAATTCAACTACTACAATTCTATATGAAAAACTGATTATAATAATATTTCGCGTTCAAAATTTTATACAATATTTTACAAACTTACAATACCGCTTATTTTACATAAAGCATGAAATATAGCACACAATAACTTTGATACAAGATAGTTGTGAAGACAATTCTAGCTAGTACACAAGTCGTTCAGCAAAGGCAATAAAGACACGTAATTCATACGTCCAGAAACAAGTCATGCATTCTGGTTTTACTAGGACTACTTCCCATCCTTGGTCTTGTGTAACATAACCGTTATGGCCGTTGATAAGACAGCGTGTTGTAATGTCATCAAAGGGACGAGGGTTACGTAATGTCCAACAGTCCCGTAATAATCTAAAAACCTCATTTCTTACCCCAATTACCGACTCCGTCACTTGTGGAAACGTTTTGTTTAATAGTTGTAGCCCGATGTTCTTGTTCTCACTTTGGTGAGAAGCGAACATTACTAATCCGTAAGCATAACATGCTTCTTTATGTTGCATGTTAGCCGCTTTTTCTAAATCACGAAGTCCAATATTCGGATATATTGAGTCAAAATAATTTCTTAACCCGTTGCGTAAAATAGCATTTGGGTTCCCCGCAATATATGCGTCAAAGTAAACACATCGGAACTTATGGGTTTCCCAATGTGATATCTGAAGGTATTTCGTATGCCCGAGAGACATATTAAATTAATGTGGCTGACGTGTTATGATCCAAGTCGGGTCATACCCAATAACAAACTTACCGACACCTTATTTGTATTTGATTTTAACGATTGGTTCATTGATCAAATACGCGTCACTTGAACTTTAAGAAAAATGGTTTTCTTAAATATTACTTGATGTGTATTATATAAATTATGGAATAATTTATATATTATGGATTTAATTATTTATAGGTTAAATAATTAATTTATTTATGTTACATTTTATATATAAATTGGTTTTATATAATAAAATGTATATAATAATATGGAAGTTTTATAAAACTAGTTTTATAAAATTCAAATTTTATAAAAACTATTCTTTATAAAATATAATAGGAGTGACATGGGAGTTAGAGCACACATGCTAAGATCCCTTTTCTTGGTCAATTACAAGGGCCATACTTCTATAACATGCAAGACTTGAATTATTCCAAGGAGACTCTTGCATTTACACATCAAAAGTAATCAAAAAAACTGCATTTTCTCCTTTTTTTCTGCTGCCAAAACCGTGGGGTTTAAGGGGATTCAAAGGGTTCTTAATTTGGTTTTTGGAAGCTAAATTCAAGTGTCAATAAATCCTAACCAAAGCTAGGGTGTTGGTGCACAAGTTTGGGGTATAACAACTTGAGGTTTCACACTTTTGGAGCTCCATTCATCATCATCATCTTCATCATTTACTAGCAAGCTTGGAGTAGGTATAATCTCTTTACTTGCTTGTAGTTTGTAAGTATATATCACAACTTGATCCTAATTGGGATTTAACTTTAATTGGCTTAAAGTTCAACAAGTAAAATTTGATAATTACACGCTTCCGTTTATTAAGATTCTTAAAAGGTTTTAAGACTTATGAAACTTGTTAAATCCCAACAATGGTATCTAGAGCCGAAGTTGTTGAAATATGCTTCGAGATGGTTATTAAACCCACTATAATTTTGCATTCTATGAACATGCATGAAGTAGAATGTAAAATTTTGGGTTTTGGGTGGTTGTCATTTTGGCCAAAATCACTTGTGATTCTGCATTCTGTACTGCCAATCACTTGTGATTCTGTACTGCCAATCACTTGTGATTCTATACTGCCAATCACTTGTGATTCTGTGTTGCCGATCACTTGTGATTCTGTATTGCCAATCACTTGTGATTCTGTGTTGCAGATCACTTGTGATTCTGTGTTTCCAATCACTTGTGATTCTGTATTGCCTATCACTTATGTTGATGATGTTCACAATCTAAGCCTTGACCTTGTGTTTGGTTGCATGCATGATTGATTAATATTTATTCAATTGGTTTGTAATAATATTTATTCATTTGACATGTAATAATTCATTTGGTTATGTAATTTATTTTATATTTGGTATGTAAAATAGATTAGGTTGTAATTTCATTTTTTTTAGACAAAATGTATTAGGATATATTTTGTAAAATGATGAAGAATGATGAAGACTTGAAGAACACATGAAGAAGCATTTGGATGCAAGGTTAAGTGGGAGATTTGAAATCTCCTATTTTGTGTTATAACCCCTTATCCGGTGGCATTTGTTTTCGGCTAAACAAATGTCTACCAAAATGGCTTGATTGTGAACATATTTGTTTTGCATGCATGGTTGTTTATTGTATGATTGTGGATTGTATGGTTGTATGCTACAAGTTAATCACACAAGTTAACAATAAGCAAAATGGCAATTTAATTGGTTAAATTATACATTAATTAACGACATGCAAAACGTCAATTTAAATGGTTAAATTAAAAATGGCTAAAAGGACATTAATAAACGGTTATTAAGATCATGATTAGGATCATATATATAAAATGGTTTATAGACATGAAATTGGCTTTTCATAATGAACTATACACCAAATGCATGTTGGTGTATGGCAAATGTTTTCTTAAACTAGAATTTATGAAAACTTAAAATCCCTTAACTAAAACAAGGTAAACAAGTTAAACGCCATCCTTTTGTGGAAACACTTAGACATATTAGGAATCTCTTGATGGGATAAAGGTCACCTAACCGTCATGAGTGAACTAATATGAATAAGGTACACTTCGCATACATGTGGGATAAAGGTCACCTAACCACTTGTATGTTAAGTCTACATGTTTACACAAGTAGGACGACTTGATTTAGGAATCATGAACTTAGGGTCACTGAAGCATGAGGAACAAATAGGCGTTGATGGGATAAATATGCCATGCAAAAGGATTGCATGATCCCATAACTTAGAAGTTGCAAAAGGATTGCAATTGTCACATAAATGACTACCTAGCTAAATCAAATGACGGGATAAAGGTCACCTAACCGAAATTTGATTTACCGTTGGATTCTAAGATTTAATAAAACAATTAAAAATAAGAGGGTATTGTTTATTAAATTTAAAATCGATACTTAAAAGAACTTTGTTGAATTTTGTAGATGGCCGCCTATAACAACAACAACATGCAAAACGCACCACTTAACCTAAACCACCTATCATTAAGGTCTCTCTTAGAGAAAGACAAACTCAACCATACCAACTTTATGGATTGGTTCCGCAATCTTCGGATTGTCCTCAAACAAGAGGATAAAGCGTATGTACTTGAGGACCCCATTCCCGATCAACCGGATGAGAATGATGTGGAGGCAATGGCCTCTTACGATAAGTATTGCCACGACTCCCTTCAAGTCTCATGCTTAATGCTTGGGACTATGATACCCGAACTCCAAAAGGATTTCGAACATCATAGTGCATACGACATGATAACGCAATTGAAGGAGATGTTCCTTCAACAAGCGCGTGTCGAACGCTTCGAAACGGTTCGAGCGCTACATGCTTGTCGTATGGACGATACCCAATCGGTTTCATCTTATGTACTTAAGATGAAAAGCCTTATCGATCGTGCTAACCGTCTTAACCTAAACATATCTAATGAGTTAGCCACCGATCTTATCCTTAACTCCCTATCAAAAAGGTTTGATCAATTTGTAATTAATTACAATATGAATGGGATGGATAAGAGCATAGGTGAGCTTCACGGTATGCTTAGAACGGCGGAAACTAGCATGGGTAAAAGGGCTTTACCCGTGTTAGCAATCGATCAAGGTGGGTCCAAAGGTAAGACCTCTAAGCCAAAGATGGCTAAGAGAAAAGGACCCGCTTACCAAGGCAAAGGGAAAGGGAAGATGGTTACCCCAACCATCAACAAGGCTAAGAAGCAAAAGGTAGCCGAGAAGGCAAACCCCAAGGAAGACCCATGTTTCGGTTGCGGTGAAATGGGTCATTGGAAACGAAACTGTCCGATCTATCTTAAGGAGTTGAAGGATAAGAGGGATGCAGGGCAAACCTCAGGTAATATATATATGGTATATATAGAGCTAAGTATTACTTCTTCTAATACATGGGTATTAGACACTGGATGTGGAACTCATATTTGCAATTCTTTGCAGGGGTTCAAAAGAAGTGATCATGAGGCGGGAACATCAAGTCTCTATATGGGCAATGGTGCAAAGGTGCATGTTAAAGCTCAAGGAGATTTTATTTTGAAGCTTCCAAGCGGATTAGAACTTATTTTAGAAAATGTTTTGTATGCTCCGGATTTGTGTAGAAACATTATTTCTATTTCTCGCTTAAAACAATGTGGTTACGTTGTTAATTTTATTGATGATGATATTCATGTTTCTAAAGATAATGTATTCTATTTCAAGGCTTCGCCTTCAAATGGAATTTATGAATTGGTTCATGATGACACATCATCTAGTAGCTCAATGTACCATACAAGCACCAAGAAACTCAAAAGGGATTTGAGTGATTCCTACTTATGGCATTGTCACCTTGGTCACATAAACAAGAACCGAATACATACACTTCAAAAGAATGGACTTTTGAAATCAAATGAAATGGATTCGTTTGAAGTATGTGAATCTTGTTTACAAGGAAAGATGACTAAAGCACCTTTCAAAGGGACCTATGAAAGGGCTAAAGATTTATTGGGATTAATACATTCGGATGTATGTGGACCCTTTAAACCCATGACTAGGAAAGGTGAAAGATACTTTGTTACTTTCATTGATGACTTTAGTCGTTTCGGATATGTCTACTTATTAAGACACAAGGACGAAACGTTTGAAGCATTCAAAGAATATCAAAACGAAGTACAAAATCAACTCAATAAGACAATTAAGGTACTACGTACCGATAGAGGAGGTGAATACCTAAGCGATGCCTTCCAAGATCATCTTAGGAGTTGTGGGATTATCTCACAACTTACTCCACCCGGAACACCCCAACTTAATGGAGTTTCCGAAAGGAGGAACCGAACCCTAATGGATATGGTTCGATCTATGATGGCAAGAAGCTCGTTGCCTCTATCATTTTGGGGTTATTGTCTAAGCTCCGCGGCTCGTATTTTAAATATGGCCCCAACCAAGAAAGTGGAACGAACTCCTCACGAGATGTGGTTTGGTAAACCTCCATCTCTATCATACTTAAAGGTATGGGGATGTGAAGCTTATCCTAAGCGTTACGTCCCTAATAAGTTGAATGCTCGATCCACAAAGTGTATCTTCATAGGATATCCCAAAGATGACATGGGATATTACTTCTATGATCCATCCGAGCAAACCGTATTTATTGCTCGGAAGGCGGAATTCCTTGAAACTAAGTTCCTAATGGAAGGAAATAGTGAAAGGAAGATAGATCTTGAAGAGGTTCAAGATCAAGTAGATGATACACAATTGGTTGACACTAGCACTCAACATGAAAATGTTGATAGTGATCAAATGGATGATCAAAATACACAAGACATTCGTAGATCTGGTAGGATTAGCAATTCTCCTGAGAGATATGGGTTTCTCATAGATGGTTGCTATACGGTTGATTTGGATGAACCAACAAACTACCAAGATGCTTTATCAAGGATTGATAAAGATAAATGGCAGGAAGCCATGAACGCCGAGATGCAATCCATGTATGAAAACCAAGTTTGGGAACTTGTTGTGCAACCTCCTAGCTCCAAGCTAGTTGATTGCAAATGGCTTTTCAAAAAGAAAACCGACATACATGGAAACTTGGATACATACAAAGCTAGACTTGTAGCAAAAGGTTTCACTCAGACTCAAGGGGTTGATTATGATGAAACTTTCTCGCCAGTGGCAATGCTAAAGTCTATTAGGATATTATTTGCCATTGCTGCTCACTATGACTATGAAATATGGCAAATGGATGTCAAAACCGCTTTCCTAAATGGATATCTTGAGGAAGATGTCTATATGGTACAGCCCGAAGGTTTTGTTGATCCGAAAAATCCTAAAAAGGTATGCAAGTTGAAGAAATCAATCTACGGATTGAAACAAGCATCTAGAATGTGGAATCATCGCTTTAATGAAGAGGCAAAGAAATTTGGCTTCATGAAAAATGGTGATGAAGCTTGTGTATATAAGAAAGCTAGTGGGAGCACTATCGTGTTCCTTGTACTATATGTGGATGATATATTATTATTTGGGAATGATATTACCACAATGCAAGGAGTCAAAACTTGGCTAAAGAGTTGCTTCTCCATTAAGGATCTTGGAGACGCACAATACATATTGGGGATAGGGATCTATAGGAATAGATCCAAGAGATTGATAGGTTTAAGTCAAAGTACATACATTGATAAAATCTTGAAAAGGTTCAAGATGGAAAACTCTAAGAAAGGTTTGGTACCTATTCAAAGAGGAACCGTTCTCAATTCATCTCAGTGTCCTACCACGAAAGATGAACAAGAGAGAATGAAGAAAGTCCCATACGCATCTGCTATTGGGTCTATCATGTATGCGATGATATGTACTAGACCGGATGTGTCATGCGCTCTAAGCTTGACAAGTAGATACCAGAATAACCC
The DNA here is from genome assembly GCF_046630445.1 of Rutidosis leptorrhynchoides. Classification (NCBI taxonomy): domain Eukaryota; kingdom Viridiplantae; phylum Streptophyta; class Magnoliopsida; order Asterales; family Asteraceae; genus Rutidosis; species Rutidosis leptorrhynchoides. The sequence goes on along the minus strand of NC_092339.1, from coordinate 224,433,677 downwards.
AGGAAACAGTCATTGGATTGCTGTTAAAAGTATATTGAAATACCTTAGGAGAACTAAGGATATGTTTCTAATATATGGGTCTGGTGAGGAGGAACTCGCCGTAAAAGGTTACGTGGACGCGAGTTTCCAAACTGATCGAGATGACTCTCGATCACAATCCGGTTATGTCTTCATGTTAAATGGTGGTGCGGTCTCTTGGAAGAGTTCGAAACAGGAGGTTGTTGCGTTATCCACTACAGAGTCGGAGTACATTGCCGCCTCACTGGCAGCTCAGGAAGCTGCATGGATGAAGAAATTCATCGACGACTTAGGAGTGGTCCCTTCCATTCAGGACCCTCTTGAGATCTTTTGTGACAATGAGGGTGCGATTGCTCAAATCAAGGAACCTCGTGCTCATCAAAAGACTCGTCACATTGAGCGGAGATTCAACTACATCAGGGATGAGGTTGAAAAGGGAAAGATATGTATTCACAAAGTTCACACAGATCATAATGTTGCGGATCCACTCACGAAGCTTTTACATGGACCAAAACATGAGGGACATGTTTGTGCATTAGGGCTTCGATATTCTAGTGATTGGATATGATCTATTTTATGTATTGTACTGGAACGAAATTATTCAAACTCATTAATATAACTATGGTGTTAATTTATCTGAGTTATGTTCCTATTTTGCATATTTCATCCATGAATAAGCAATTATTCTAAATTTCCGTAGTCGATCACATTTGTGGGAACAAGTGTGAGGTTTAGACTATTATGAACTCGGATTGGTATACATTCATAGGTTGAATGTGGGGCAAGGTTGCAACCAAGGTTCATAGATATTTGTGGGAAACAAATATTGGAAGACCCGCTCTCAAGAATTACTGTATAGAGCCTTTGTGGTTGATCACATGTAATCTTGAGTAAAGGCGAATATCATTGTATCCTCTGACCTGAGATACATATTGGGTTCGGATATTCACCAAGTACTGTGCCTTGATTCTTTCCTTCGCTATTCTGAAACATGGTAGTACATAAGGAAGAACTCAGGTATATTACAAAGTGTATATCTAGGACGTATGTAGTCAAGATGGAATTTGTCCCTCTTATTCGTTGAGAGTCAGATGTCTAAGGCCTGAAAAGTTAAATCTATAAGAGAGTGATCACTCTGTATCTCTTGGATTTAACATGACGTCTAGGACGAAAGGAAATAATGAAAGATTCACCTAATCATATTCGAGATGGGAACTCGAAAGGGATGATGTTATTGAATGGCACAAAGTCATAACATATTAGGGGTGATGGACGGTGTGTTAGGCTGTATCCATCACTTGCATTAATTTCTTATGTTTCTCGTGCAAGTGGGAGATTGAAGGTATTTCGTATGCCCGAGAGACATATTAAATTAATGTGGCTGACGTGTTATGATCCAAGTCGGGTCATACCCAATAACAAACTTACCGACACCTTATTTGTATTTGATTTTAACGATTGGTTCATTGATCAAATACGCGTCACTTGAACTTTAAGAAAAATGGTTTTCTTAAATATTACTTGATGTGTATTATATAAATTATGGAATAATTTATATATTATGGATTTAATTATTTATAGGTTAAATAATTAATTTATTTATGTTACATTTTATATATAAATTGGTTTTATATAATAAAATGTATATAATAATATGGAAGTTTTATAAAACTAGTTTTATAAAATTCAAATTTTATAAAAACTATTCTTTATAAAATATAATAGGAGTGACATGGGAGTTAGAGCACACATGCTAAGATCCCTTTTCTTGGTCAATTACAAGGGCCATACTTCTATAACATGCAAGACTTGAATTATTCCAAGGAGACTCTTGCATTTACACATCAAAAGTAATCAAAAAAACTGCATTTTCTCCTTTTTTTCTGCTGCCAAAACCGTGGGGTTTAAGGGGATTCAAAGGGTTCTTAATTTGGTTTTTGGAAGCTAAATTCAAGTGTCAATAAATCCTAACCAAAGCTAGGGTGTTGGTGCACAAGTTTGGGGTATAACAACTTGAGGTTTCACACTTTTGGAGCTCCATTCATCATCATCATCTTCATCATTTACTAGCAAGCTTGGAGTAGGTATAATCTCTTTACTTGCTTGTAGTTTGTAAGTATATATCACAACTTGATCCTAATTGGGATTTAACTTTAATTGGCTTAAAGTTCAACAAGTAAAATTTGATAATTACACGCTTCCGTTTATTAAGATTCTTAAAAGGTTTTAAGACTTATGAAACTTGTTAAATCCCAACAATATCCCCCATCTTTCAAACGAAAGTCTCTTATAAACTAAGACATTCTTGGAACGTTCTTCGAATGTCTTACAAACTGATCTCGCCTTAAATAGTTGTGCCGAAGAATTCTGGCCGACTCTAGACAAGATTTCATCAATCATGTCCCCGGGTAGGTCTCTTAAAATATTGGGTTGTCTATCCATTTTGTGTTTTTAAACTGTAAAATAGACAAGAGTTAGATTCATAAAAAAAATACTTATTAATACAAGCAATTTTTACATATATCATAAAGCATAAGAACACTATATTCCATATATTACACCACACGAATACAACTATCTTATTCCGACTCGCTCGTTTCTTCTTCTTCGGTTTTGGTTCGTTTTGCCAAGTTTCTAGGGATATATGATGTTCCCCTAATACGAGCCGTCGTTGTCCACATTGGTTTAGAAAAACCTGGTGGTTTAGAGGTTCCCGGGTCATTGTTACAACTTAAAGACTTCGGGGGTTGACGATACATATAAAGTTCATCGGGGTTGGAATTAGATTTCTCTATTTTTGTGCCCTTTCCCTTATTATTTTCTTTTGCCTTTTTAAATTCAGTTGGGGTAATTTCTATAACATCATCGGAATTCTCGTCGAAATCCGATTCATCGGAGAATTGGTAATCCTCCCAATATTTTGCTTCCTTGGCGGAAACACCATTGACCATAATTAACTTTGGTCGGTTGGTTGAGGATTTTCTTTTACTTAACCGTTTTATTATTTCCCCCACCGGTTCTATTTCTTCATCCGGTTCCGATTCTTCTTCCGGTTCCGATTCTTCTTCCGGTTCAGACTCTTCTTCCGGTTCCTCTTCGGGAACTTGTGAATCAGTCCACAAATCATTCCAATTTACATTTGACTCTTCATTATTATTAGGTGAGTCAATGGGACTTGTTCTAGAGGTAGACATCTATCACATAATATCAAACACGTTAAGAGATTAATATATCACATAATATTCATATGTTAAAAATATATAGTTTCTAACAAAAATGTTAAGCAATCATTTTTAAAGAAAACACGGTCGAAGTCCAGACTCACTAATGCATCCTAACAAACTCGATAAGACACACTAATGCAAATTTTCTGGTTCTCTAAGACCAACGCTCGGATACCAACTGAAATGTCCCGTTCTTATTGATTAAAAACGTTCCATATTAATTGATTTCGTTGCGAGGTTTTGACCTCTATATGAGACGTTTTTCAAAGACTGCATTCATTTTTAAACAAACCATAACCTTTATTTCATCAATAAAGGTTTAAAAAGCTTTACGTAGATTATCAAATAATGATAATCTAAAATATCCTGTTTACACACGACCATTACATAATGGTTTACAATACAAATATGTTACAACAAAATAAGTTTCTTGAATGCAGTTTTTACACAATATCATACAAGCATGGACTCCAAATCTTGTCCTTATTTAAGTATGCGACAGCGGAAGCTCTTAATAATCACCTGAGAATAAACATGCTTAAAACGTCAACAAAAATGTTGGTGAGTTATAGGTTTAACCTATATATATCAAATCGTAACAATAGACCACAAGATTTCATATTTCAATACACATCCCATACATAGAGATAAAAATCATTCATATGGTGAACACCTGGTAACCGACAATAACAAGATGCATATATAAGAATAACCCCATCATTCCGGGACACCCTTCGGATATGATATAAATTTCGAAGTACTAAAGCATCCGGTACTTTGGATGGGGTTTGTTAGGCCCAATAGATCTATCTTTAGGATTCGCGTCAATTAGGGTGTCTGTTCCCTAATTCTTAGATTACCAGACTTAATAAAAAGGGGCATATTCGATTTCGATAATTCAACCATATAATGTAGTTTCACGTACTTGTGTCTATTTTGTAAATCATTTATAAAACCTGCATGTATTCTCATCCCAAAAATATTAGATTTTAAAAGTGGGACTATAACTCACTTTCACAGATTTTTACTTCGTCGGGAAGTAAGACTTGGCCACTGGTTGATTCACGAACCTATAACAATATATACATATATATCAAAGTATGTTCAAAATATATTTACAACACTTTTAATATATTTTGATGTTTTAAGTTTATTAAGTCAGCTGTCCTCGTTAGTAACCTACAACTAGTTGTCCACAGTTAGATGTACAGAAATAAATCGATAAATATTATCTTGAATCAATCCACGACCCAGTGTATACGTATCTCAGTATTGATCACAACTCAAACTATATATATTTTGGAATCAACCTCAACCCTGTATAGCTAACTCCAACATTCACATATAGAGTGTCTATGGTTGTTCCGAAATATATATAGATGTGTCGACATGATAGGTCGAAACATTGTATACGTGTCTATGGTATCTCAAGATTACATAATATATAATACAAGTTGATTAAGTTATGGTTGGAATAGATTTGTTACCAATTTTCACGTAGCTAAAATGAGAAAAATTATCTAATCTTGTTTTACCCATAACTTCTTCATTTTAAATCCGTTTTGAGTGAATCAAATTGCTATGGTTTCATATTGAACTCTATTTTATGAATCTAAACAAAAAAAGTATAGGTTTCTAGTCGGAAAAATAAGTTACAAGTCGTTTTTGTAAAGGTAGTCATTTCAGTCGAAAGAACGACGTCTAGATGACCATTTTAGAAAACATACTTCCACTTTGAGTTTAACCATAATTTTTGGATATAGTTTCATGTTCATAATAAAAATCATTTTCTCAGAATAACAACTTTTAAATCAAAGTTTATCATAGTTTTTAATTAACTAACCCAAAACAGCCCGCGGTGTTACTACGACGGCGTAAATCCGGTTTTACGGTGTTTTTCGTGTTTCCAGGTTTTAAATCATTAAGTTAGCATATCATATAGATATATAACATGTGTTTAGTTGATTTTAAAAGTCAAGTTAGAAGGATTAACTTTTGTTTGCGAACAAGTTTAGAATTAACTAAACTATGTTCTAGTGATTACAAGTTTAAACCTTCGAATAAGATAGCTTTATATGTATGAATCGAATGATGTTATGAACATCATTACTACCTTAAGTTCCTTGGATGAACCTACTGGAAAAGAGAAAAATGGATCTAGCTTCAATGGATCCTTGGATGGCTCAAAGTTCTTGAAGCAAAATCATGACACGAAAACAAGTTCAAGTAAGATCATCACTTGAAATAAGATTGTTATAGTTATAGAAATTGAACCAAAGTTTGAATATGATTATTACCTTGTATTAGAATGATAACCTTACAAGATTGGAAGTAAGCTAGCAAACTTGAAAGTATTCTTGATTTTATGAAACTAGAACTTTTGGAATTTATGAAGAACACTTAGAACTTGAAGATAGAACTTGAGAGAGTTCAATTAGATGAAGAAAATTGAAGAATGAAAGTGTTTGTAGGTGTTTTTGGTCGTTGGTGTATGGATTAGATATAAAGGATATGTAATTTTGTTTTCATGTAAATAAGTCATGAATGATTACTCATATTTTTGTAATCTTATGAGATATTTCATGCTAGTTGCCAAATGATGGTTCCCACATGTGTTAGGTGACTCACATGGGCTGCTAAGAGCTGATCATTGGAGTGTATATACCAATAGTACATACATCTAAAAGCTGTGTATTGTACGAGTACGAATACGGGTGCATACGAGTAGAATTGTTGATGAAACTGAACGAGAATGTAATTGTAAGCATTTTTGTTAAGTAGAAGTATTTTGATAAGTGTATTGAAGTCTTTCAAAAGTGTATAAATACATATTAAAACACTACATGTATATACATTTTAACTGAGTCGTTAAGTCATCGTTAGTCGTTACATGTAAGTGTTGTTTTGAAACCTTTAGGTTAACGATCTTGTTAAATGTTGTTAACCCAATGTTTATAATAACAAAATAGATTTTAAATTATTATATTATCATGATATAATGATGTACGAATATCTCTTAATATGATATATATACATTAAATGTCGTTACAACGATAAACGTTACATATATGTCTCGTTTCAAAATCATTAAGTTAGTAGTCTTGTTTTTACATATGTAGTTCATTGTTAATATAATTAATGATATGTTTACTTATCATAATATCATGTTAACTATATATATAACCATATATATGTCATCATATAGTTTTTTTACAAGTTTTAACGTTCGTGAATCACCGGTCAACTTGGGTGGTCAATTGTCTATATGAAACCTATTTCAATTAATCAAGTCTTAACAAGTTTGATTGCTTAACATGTTGGAAACATTTAATCATGTAAACATCAATCTCAATTAATATATATAAACATGGAAAAGTTCGGGTCACTACATTTTGGAACTGGAAAACGGATTGAGCAAAGTAGGAAGGAGGCTGTGGACAAATTACAAAGACTGAACCTGACTTCAAAGGATCCAAATGATTCAGTACCTGCTGAAGTCATTAACGAATACCTTGCTCCTGACTCTAAACCCCTGCGGACAATATTCTTCATCATCCTCTGATATTAGAAATTCTAAAATATCATCATATCTTTCATTATAAATATCCTCCATATTTCTGAAGATATTTTCTTAATTTTTCTTATTTGAAATCATTTACCTCTTCGCGCTATCTGTATTACATCATAAAAGAAACTATTTTAGTTTCTAAATTCTGAAACATTCAAGTTTAAAATAGGAATATTTTGAAGTAGTGTTGGGAACTGAAGCATGAATTAGTATAATATAATGACACTTGATCAATGTGATTATATTACAGTAAGTCATGCTGAGTTTCTAAATGGAACGTGATGATTCACAGATCATAACATCATCATGTGCCATGTTATACGACTCTTGTATTCTATTTAACCTCTAAAATATCAAGAAAATATTTCTTGATGATTCGGCCTTTTCTAAGGTATTTTAGTAATTTGACAAGTCAAGATCGTGCCATCACAATTTCCTTCCTAGAACATTAACAATGTTCATTTCGAAATTCGTATCTGTGAATTCTGGACCATTACAAGCGGTGCTTAATCGCAAGAAGAAGAAACGAAAGGACAAAACTCCGAAATAGAATTTGGGGTATAAATTGTAGCAAATAAAAGAGAGCATTAACTGTGAATGATAATGATTATAGAAGATAGAAGCAGAGACTTTGAAATATAAGGGAACATATAAAGCCCAACGATAAACCAGAAATTATAAACCATATACATCGATGCATATAGCAATATAAAGATACGGGAGAACTAGGAACACTATAAACCCAAGAGTATAGTAGAAGTAAATAGATTCTTCCGGCGGTAGATGAAAAAGAGAAGAATGACCGATATGAAAGTTAGAAGTATATATCGAGAATCAGAACTGGATGGAGCATATTGATGAATACTTTAAAATATGAGTTGAGGGGGAAAGAATAGAAGGTGATGAAACATGACTAGGAACATAGAAATCAACAGATTTAACTCACACAATGGCAGAATAAGTGAATCAAACCCTCTAGTGAATAGGTTAAGTTTTTTTTTTTTATTAATTTAGTCAAACCACAACTAAATCAAGTGTGATTAGATCAACACCTAGAGCTATTATTCACCACCTGGGTGATTTGGACTGAGAGAGAATCGAAGGAGCTCACTAGATCTGAGTGTGTGTAACAAATGAGAGGCTTAACCTAAAATGAAGAACATAAGACTTTATATACCCCTGCTGTTGACACACCCATACGATTCATTCATCACACGTACGAGTTGGCTTCATCAACCGTACGGGTGATCACTCACTCGTTTCTTATCATTTAGGTTGTAATTGTGACTTAGCTCAGCATCAACCATGCGTATGAGCCTGTCAACCGTACTAGTGAGGCTTCACTCGTACGTCTGACTAAGTCTAACATAGTCAAACATCTAAATCTCGTTCCTGCAGTTCCTGTAACCACATACAAACACGGATAGGATAATAACGAGCAATCATGTTGGCTTGTAAACTGTTGTACCTGCAATGGACGTGGGTAGATGTCTAGGGACTTGCATAAAATGCATCAACAGATGGTGTGAGTTGTAAGGAAACGAAGGAGGTGAATTTATAAGAAAATCTCCGACAGAACAATTAAAATGGACGATCGCATTTAAAGCGGATCCTAATTCCCTTGATTACCGGAGATTCAAATCTTATTAAGAAGATTTTCTTCAAATCCCTTAAAATCTGGGAATCAATCATATCTACGTCAAATGATAAGATGAATCTACACTTACTCATTTCACTCTTTTATGTTAGCTTCATTCGTACTCTTCATATAAATGGATTGTTTATCCAAATTATTCGCTGATGATAAAACTCTAATTTTCAGCCCGTATGCATCATGAAAACATACTTATTATCATTCACGACCTTTCCACTCAAATTTCGGGACGAAATTTCTTTAACGGGTAGGTACTGTGACAACCCGGAAATTTCCAACCAAATTTAAACTTTAATCTTTATATGTTTCCGACACGATAAGCAATATTTGTTAAGTTAAATTTCAAGAATTTTAAACTATGTTCATACATTCATTCAACCTCGACCAAGTTCCAACGATTCACGAACCATTAAACGAATATGATTATATATGTATATGTGTATATATATATTATAACTTGAAACGTAAACAAAATATTAGATTAAATACTTTATATGATTGTATCTGTTTCAAAATGTTTATCAATGGAATTAGAAGATAAGATCAAATGATTGAATTATCAGATATATTGAATTATGATTACAAGTTGAAAGGCCCATGTTGATTTGAGAAATCTTTTCATTTTAACAATATTCGAAAAATGGTAAAGTGATTTATAAATATGAACAAATTGTCAATCATTGAGAACTAGACAAAGGATAGTGGAAGATTGAATCTCATAAAGACTCGATTGATCTATTTAGTTTCAAACGTACAAAAACGTTTTCAGTTTAAAAAGAATTTTATTATTAAAACGTATATAACTTTTATAAATATCTAGAACCACTTTTGACAACTCATTACTTAACTAGTATGATAAAGATAAAGATATTTATATTTTATTTTATTAAATATATATAACGATTTAAATTAATATTATATATATTTATACGCGTATTATACGTACATAGTTTTATACTTTTACTATACTTAAACTTTACCTTTACTTTATTTTTACTTTACTTTAACTTTAATAATGCATACTTTAATAATTCACTTTAATAATTCATACTTTAATAATTCACTTTAATAATTCATACTTTAATAATTCACTTTAATAATTCATACTTTAATAATTCACTTTAATAATTCATACTTTAATAATTCACTTTAATAATTCAAAAATCTATTATAAATAGAATTCAATAGGTTTCATTATTTCATAGAAACTTGAAAATAGTTTTCTCTAAACTCTCTCAATCGATTTACATATATATATTTACTCCGTATTATCTCAAGATATTATTAGTATACATAAAATATTACGACAGAGTGCTGTCCGAGTGATTTCGAAGTTGTTTTTTTGAGTGGGATAGGATTAAGGAAATTATGGGTTATAGCTATGGAGGTGATTGAGTATGGTTCATGGGTATGCTCGTGAGGTCAATATAGTGTTTATCATCTCCGTTGCGTTTACGTACCTTTCCTGCAATATTGAATCTCAATATTGATATGTGAGTACTCATAATTTAACTTTTACATACTAATAGTGTATCCCTGACTAGTGCTCGAGTATTTAGAATTATGCATGCTTGTACTTTTGATATTGCCCTTAGATAGGTTAGGTTGAATCTTGATTTAGTTACACTTGCGGTTGAGATAAGGTATAAGATATGCATGTCCTTGGAAAGCTAGCGAAAAATTAAGAACTTTTCCTTTAGATATCGAATGGTTTCGATGAACGGATTAGAAGTTATAATCAATTGAATTTTCGATATTTTTATTAAAAATGATTATTATTATCGTCGTTTTTATCGTCGTTCTAGTTTTATCTTATTATTATCATTATTATTATCTTTATCAATAAAAGGGATTTATCATTAAAAATTGTTATTTTTTTATTACTATCGTTATTATCGTTAAAGTTATAATTAGTATTATTATTATTATCCAATTATTATTATTATTATTATTATTATTATTATTATTATTATTATTATTATTATTATTGGTATTATTATTATTATTATCATTATTAATATATATATCATTATTTAAAAATGGTTATTGTTATTGTTATTATTATCATTATTACTATATTATCATTAAGATAATTATTAGTATTATCGTTAATAATGTTATAGTAACTATCATTATTAATATTAGTGTAATTAAAACAAATATTTGTAACACCTAATTATTTTGATTACTATTATTATCATTATTATGAACACGATATAAAAGACGATTAAAAGCTATTAAACGAAACTATTAGGAAATAATGGGTAAGAGTATCATGATGAAATTAAAATATTATAAGATATTGATTTAGATAAAATTATCGTTCTTATTATTTTTATCATTACTATTATTATTAAAAGTATCGTTAGTATTAAAACTATCATTTTAACAAAAATTATCATTTTAATAGAAATGTCATTGTTACTATAAAATATCATTATTATTATTATTATTATTTTAAATAGAATTATTATTTTAAAGATAATATTAAAAATTATCGTAAATATTAAAGTTATCATAATTAGAATTATCGTTTTATCATAATGTCATCTTAGTAATTATAAATATTGATATTTTTATAATAATAATTATTATTACAAAATAATACAACTTTTACTTACTATCATTATAGATATTATTTTATAAAATAAATATATGATACAAACATATTTTACTACGTGTAATAACTTACTTTAATAATACCTATCATATTATCTTTATAATATTAAATGAACCCTATAAAATTTTATTACTTAATATATATAAAAGTATATTTTATTATATAAATTTAATATAAAATTTTATTTATTAATAAATAAATTATATTATTTACTCTAATAAATCTTTTAAAAATATTTAAAAATGTAAAACGACGATATTTAAACTATATATTAATCATGTATAGATTTTTGGAAATTATTTTGAGTCAAATTTACTTTTGTTGACTTTTGCATATTAGTCTCGAGCATTAGGATTGTGGTACACTATGACTTAACCTAATTTGTTAGACAAATATTGACCAACACATAAATATATATAATTAATTTAGGTTCGTGAATCCGAGGCCAACCTTGCACTTGTTCAATGACGTTATATGTATTTTTACTACGAAATACAGTATGGTGAGTTTCATTTGCCTTTTTACCCTTTATATTTTTGGGACTGAGAATACATGCGCTTTTATAAATGTTTGACGAAATAGACACAAGTAATTGAAACTACATTCTATGGTTGAATTATCGAAATCGAATATGCCCCTTTTTATTAAAGTCTGGTAATCTAAGAATTAGGGAACAGACACCCTAATTGACGCGAATCCTAAAGATAGATCTATTGGGCCTTACAAACCCCATCCAAAGTACCGGATGCTTTAGTAATTCGAAATTTATATCATGTCCGAAGGAGGATCCCGGAATGGTAGGGGATATTCTTATATGCATATTGTTAATGTCGGTTACCAGGTGTTCACCATATGAATGATTATTTTTGTCTCTATGCATGGGACGTATATTTAAGAGAACTGGAAATGAAATTCTTGTGGTCTATTAAAATGATGGAAATAAATGATTATGATAAACTAATGAACTCACCAACCTTTTGGTTGACACTTTAAAGCATGTTTATTCTCAGGTGTTAAAGAAATCTTCCGCTGTGCATTTGCTCATTTTAAAGATATTACTTGGAGTCTTTCATAGCATATTTCGAAGAACGTTGCATTCGAGTCATTGAGTTCATCAAAGATTATTATTAAATCAATTTATAGTTGGATAGTGGATATTATGAAATGGTATGCATGCCTGTCAATTTTCGATGTAAATAAAGATTGTCTTTTAAAAACGAATGCAATGTTTGTAAAATGTATCATATAGAGGTCAAATACCTCGCAATGTAATCAACTATTGTGAATCGTTTATAATGTATATGAACGGGTCCTTTCACCTTTTGGTTGACACTTTAAAGCATGTTTATTCTCAGGTATGAAAGAAATCTTCCGTTGTGCATTTGCTCATATTACATGGAGTCGTTTATGGCATATAGAGGTCAGAACCTCACAATGGGATCAACTATTGAAGACTTCGTCCAGATGGATTAGGACGGGGCATTTCATAAACCATCCATAACCTGAATGGGGGTTGTTAAGCCCAATAGATCTATCTTTAGGATTCGCATCAATTAGGGGCCATTTCCCTAATTCTTAGGCTACCAGACTTGAAGGGCGATATTCGGTTTAATAATCCAACCATAGAATATAGTTTCGCATACTTGTGTCTATTTTGTAAAACATTTATAAACTGCATGTATTCTCATCCCAAAAATATTAGATTTTAAAAAAAATGGGACTATAACTCACTTTCACATATTTTTACTTCGTCGGGAAGTAAGACTTGGCCACTGGTCGATTCACGAACCTATAACAAAAATGTACGTATATATCAAAGTATGATCGAAATATATTCACAACACTTTTTATTACGTTTTAATGATTTAAGTGTATTAAGTCAGCTGTCCTCGTTAGTAACCTACAACTAGTTGTCCATAGTTTGATGTACAGAAATAAATTGATATATATTATCTTGAATCAATCCACGACCCAGTGTATACACGTCACAGGCTAGATCACAACTCAAAGTATATATATTTTTGGAATCAACCTCAACCCTGTATAGCTAACTCCAACATTACTGCATATAGAGTGTCTATGGTTGTTCCAAATAATATATATACATGGGTCTATATGATATGTCAAAACATTTGCATACGTGTCTATGGTATCCCAAGATTACATAATATATTAGAATACATGTATAATACAATATGATTTAGCTATGATATGATTAATATAGATTTGTTACAATATTTCCCATAGCTACAACAATCAAAAAATATCCAATCTTGTTTTACCCATAACTTCTTCGTTTTAAATCTGTTTTGAGTGAATAAAATTGCTATGGTTTGATATTGAACTCTATTTTATGAATATAAACATAAAAAGTATAAGTTTATAGTCGGAAAAACAGGTTACAAGTCATTTTAGTAAAGGTAGTCATTTCAGTCGAAAGAACGACGTCTAGATGACCATTTTGGAAAACATACTTCCACTTTGAGTTTAATCATGATTTTTGGATATAGTTTCATGTTCATAAGAAAAATCATTTTTCCCAGAAGAACAACTTTTAAATCAAAGATTATCATAGTTTTTAATTAACTAACCCAAAACAGCCCGCGGTGTTACTACGACGGCGTATGTCCGGTTTTACGATGTTTTTCGTGTTTTCAGGTTTTAAATCATTAAGTTAGCATATCATATAGATATAGAACATGTGTTTAGTTGATTTTAAAAGTCAAGTTAGAAGGATTAACTTCTGTTTGCGAACAAGTTTAGAATTAACTAAACTATGTTCTAGTGATTACAAGTTAAAACCTTCGAATAAGATAGCTTTATATGTATGAATCGAATGATGTTATGAACATTATTACTACCTCAAGTTTTGTGGATAAACCTACTGGAAAAGAAAAAAATGGATCTAGCTTCAAAGGATCCTTGGATGGCTTGAAAGTTCTTGAAGCAGAATCATGACACGAAAACAAGTTCAAGTAAGGTTTCCACTCGAAATAAGATTGTTATAGTTATAGAAATTGAATCAAAGTTTGAATATGAGTATTACCTTGAATTATAAAGATATCTTACTGTAAATAAAAAAGATTTCTTGAGATTGGATGATCACTTGAAATGGATTTGCAAGATTGGAAGTAAGCTAGCAAGATTTCTTGAAGTGTTCTTGAATGGTTGTTTTTATGATGATTAAAGCTTGTAATTTAAGCTAAAAGATGGTGAAAATGCTTGGAGATGATCAAGTATGATGTTAGGAGTATTTTGAGAGAGAATTTGGAGTGTAAGTATGAGAAAATGGAATGAAAAAATGGGGTGAAATCATAAAACGAAATTACTTGTTATAAAGAAAAAAAAAGATCCTTAAGTTTGTTTTATCTCATTAGTCATACAAGTTGTTAAATAATGGTTCCACATATTTTTGACTCTAAGATGGCTGCTAAGAATGAATGATTAAAGGTGTATATACCAATAGTAAATACATCTAGAAGCTATGTATTGTACGAGTACAAATACGGGTGTACACGAGCAGAATTGTTGATGGAAACGAATGAGAATGTAATTTTGAGCATTTTTGCAAAGTAGAAATACTTTGATATATGTCTTGAAGTCTTTCAAAAGTGTATTAATACATCTTAATACACTACATGTATATACATTTTAACTTAGTCATTAAGTCACCGTTAGTCATTACATGTAAGTGTTGTTTTAAGACCTTTAAGTTAACGATCTTGTTAAATGTAATTAATCCATTGTTATTATACTTAAATGAGATGTTAAATTATTACATTATCATGATATTATAATGTATGAATATATCTTAATATGATATATACATTAAAATGTCGTTACAACGATAATCATTACATATATGCCTCGTTTCGAAATTCTTAAGTTAGTAGTCTTGTTTTACATATGTAGTTCATTGTTAACACACTTAATGATATAATTAATTATCATTTTATCATGTTAAACATATTGTATCAATATCTTAATATGATTCATATGTATTTAGTAAGACGTTGTTATAACGATAATCGTTATATATATCGTTTCGAGTTTCTTAATTCAATAAACTCATTTTTATATATATTACTCATTGTTAATATACTTAGTGAGATACTTACTTATCATAATCACATGTTAATCATATATATATATATATATCCATATATATATATCATCATGTTGTTTTTAGAAATTTTTAACGTTCGTGAATCGCCGGTCAACTTGGGTGGTCAATTGTCTATATGAAGCACATTTCAAATAATCAAGTATTAACAAGTTTGATTGCTTAACATGTTGGAAACATTTAATCATACAAATATAGTTTTCATTAAATATATAACATGGAAAAGTTCGGGTCACTACAGTACCTAACCGTTAATTAAATTTCGTCCCGAAATTTTAAAGAGTTGGAGGTGTTGACGCATCTTCTAGAAATAGGTGCGGGTATTTCTTCTTCATCTAATCTTCATGCTCCCAAGTAAACTCAAGTCCTCTACGGGCATTCCATCAAACCTTAACAATTGGTATCTTGTTTTGCTTAAGTCTTTTAACCTCACGATCCATTATTTTGACGGGTTCTTCAATAAATTGAAGTTTTTAGTTGATTTGGATTTCGTCTAACGGAATAGTGAGATCTTCTTTAGCAAAACACTTCTTCAAATTCGAGACATGAAAAGTGTTATGTACAGCCGCAAGTTGTTGAAGTAACTCCAGTTGGTAAGCTACTGGTCCGGCACGATCTATAATCTTGAATGGTCCAATGTACCTTGGATTTAGTTTCCCCCGTTTACCAAATCGAACAACGCCTTTCCAAGGTGAAACCTTAAGCATGACCATCTCTCCAATCTCAAATTCTATATCTTTTCTTTTACTATCCGCATAGCTCTTTTGTCGACTCTGGGTGGTTTTCAATCGTTGTTGAATTTGGATAATTTTCTCGCTAGTTTCTTGTATTATCTCCGGACCCGTAATCTGTCTATCCCCCACTTCACTCCAACAAATTGGAGACCTGCACTTTCTACCATAAAGTGCCTCAAATGGCACCATCTTAATACTCGAATGATAACTGTTGTTGTAGAAAAATTCTGCTAACGGTAGGTGTCGATCCCAACTGTTTCCGAAATCGATAACACATGCTCGTAGCATGTCTTCAAGGGTCTGTATCGTCCTTTTACTCTTCGCATTAGTTTGTGAATGATAAGAAGTACCCATGTCTAGACGAGTCCCCAATGCTTGTTGCAGTGTCTGCCAAAACCTTGAAACAAATCTGCCATCCCTATCAGAGATTATAGAGACTGGTATTCCATGTCTGGAGACAACTTCCTTCAAGTCTAGACGTGCTAACTTCTCCATTTTGTCATCTTCTCTCATTGGCTGGAAGTGTTCTGACTTGGTGAGACGATCGACTATTACCCAAATAGTATCATAACTACTTGCAGTCCTTGGCAATTTAGTAATGAAATCCATGGTAATGTTTTCCCATTTCCATTCTGGGATTTCAGGTTCTTGGAGTACACCTGATGGTTTTTGATGTTCAGCTTTGACCTTTGAACACGTCAAACATTCTCCTACATATTTAGCAATATCGGCTTTCATACCCGGCCACCAAAAGTGCTTCTTGAGATCTTTGTACATTTTTCCTACTCCGGGATGTATTGAGTATCTGGTTTTATCTGCTTCCTTAAGTACCATTTCTCTCACATCTCCAAACTTGGGTACCCAAATTCTATCAGCCCTATATCGGGTTCCGTCTTCCTGAATTTTAAGATGTTTCTCCGATCCTTTGGGTATCTCATTCTTCAACTTTTCTTCTTTTACAACCCCCTGTTGTGCCTCCTTTATTTGAGTAGTAAGGTTAGTACGAATAATTATGTTCATAGCTTTTACCCGTATAGGTTCTCTGTCCTTTCTACTCAAAGCGTCGGCTACCACATTCGCCTTCCCTGGGTGGTAACAAATTTCAAAGTCGTAGTCATTTAACAATTCAATCCACCTATGCTGCCTCATGTTTAGTTGTGTCTTATCAAATATATGTTGGAGACTTTTGTGGTCGGAATATATAATACTTTTGACCCCATATAAGTAATGCCTCCAAGTCTTTAATGAAATGTCCCGTTCATATTGATTATAAATGTTCCATATTAATTGATTTCGTCGCGAGGTTTTGACCTCGATATGAGACGTTTTTCAAAGACTGCATTCATTTTTAAAACAATCATAACCTTTATTTTATCGATAAAGGTTTAAAAATCATTACGTAGATTATCAAGTAATGATGTAATACCCCGTCCTAATACATCCGGACGAAGTCCACATCGATTACAAATGATTCGCAATAGTTGATTTCATCGCTAGGTACTTGACCTCTATATGATACATTTTACGAACATTGCATTCGTTTTTAAAAGACAAACTTTCATTTCATCGAAATTTGACAGTATGCATACCATTTCATAATACATTCAACTATAATTGACTTAATAATAATCTTGATGAACTCAACGACTCGAATGCAACGTCTTTTGAAATATGTCATAAATGACTCCAAATATTGTCTCTAATATATGCAAATGCACAGCGAAAGATTTCTTTCATACCTGAGAATAAACATGCTTTAAAGTGTCAACTAAAAGGTTGGTGAGTTCATTAGTTTAACATAACAATCATTTCCATTATAATAATAGACCACAAGATTTCATATTTCTCATAAACATACGTCCCATGCATAGAGACAAAAATCATTCATATAGATTGAACACCTGGTAACCGACATTAACAAGATGCATATAAGAATATCCCTTATCATTCCGGGAAACCCTTCGGACATGATATAAAACAAAATCGAAGTACTAAAGCATCCGGTACTTTGGATGGGGTTCGTCAGGCCCATAGATCTATCTTTAGTATTCGCGTCAATTAGGGTGTCTATTCCCTAATTCTTAGATTACCAGACTTAATAAAAAGGGGCATATTCGATTTCGATAATTCAACCATATAATTTTGTTTCGATTACTTGTGTCTAGTTCGTAAAACATTTATAAAAATTGCGCATGTATTCTCAGCCCAAAAGCATAAAGGGTAAAAAGGTAAATGAAACTCACCTAATGTATTTTGTAGTAAAAATACATATGACGACATTGAACAAAAGTAGGGTTGGCCTCGGATTCACGAACCTATATCATTCGTATATATATTAAAACATATATATTCGTAATTGAGCAAATTTATATATTTTGTTATGATACTTATTTGATATATATACTTTAATTAATGTTATAATATTATGTTAATTAGAACATAATATTATGTAATATTAGTATAACTTATAATAAATATATTTTTATAAAAATATCTTTTGTTTGTAAAATTTTGATATTTGTAATAATACGAAGTTAAGGATCATGATAGTAATAATGATAATAATAATAATAATAATAATAGTAATAGTAATAATAATAATGGTGTTAGCTCTTAATAATAATTAGAAATTAATAATTTTATTAAAAATGTTTATTTTGTTGATAGTACCAATTTTTAATAACATGATAGATTTTAAAAGTAATGATATTTTTAGTATTAGCGGTAACAATATTATTACTGATAATAATAATAACACTTATAAAAATATTCATTTTACTACTAATAATAATATTTGATAAAAGGTTTAATAATAACGATATTAATAATTCTATTAATAATAGAGATGATATTATTTATAATTCCACTCCTTTTATTTATAATGATAATCGTAAACATAAAAATGATAATAATACAAAAATGATAATAATAATAATATTAGTAATACTTATAATAATAATTTAAGAATAATGATAATAAAAATATTAATAAAACTTAAAGATAATACTAAAATGATATTAATATCCATGATACTTATATAAATATTTATGATAACAGTAATTGTAATACTTATAATTTGTAAAAATGATAATAATAATAATAATAATTATTATTATAATTCTAACATTAATGACATTAATAATAATAAATGGGTTTGATAATAATAATAATAATAATAAACATAATAATAATAATAACTAATAATAATAATAATAATAATAATAATAATAATAATAATAATAATAATAATAATAATAATAATAATAATAATAATAATAATAATAATAATAATAATAATAATAATAATAATAATAATAATAATAATAATAATAAGATCAAAAATAAGAGTGTATACCCCTATGATAGCTTTTTCTAAAAAGAAATGCCAGAGCGAGACTCGAACCCAAGAACTCTCGCTACTCTGTTAACGCCCTTAACCATCCATCCAAGTCTGTTTTTCTGATATATTAAGTAACCCATTTGTATTTAACTTATTTTGCTGTGCTTTAAAAAAAATGTGGTTGTCCAGGATAGAACCCACGACCTTATGTTACCCAAACAACAACCCAAACCATCACGCTGCTCCTTCCTTTCTGATTTATATCATCATTTAAATTTATATATAAAGTATTTATCTGCAAGTACTTCTTCTTCTTCAAAAACCATTTGAACCATGAATTTAACTTTAAAAAAAAACGTGTTTGCTAATCAGTGTTAGGATACAAAAATTTAAATTCAAAAACATATAACTAGTAATTAACTAAATTTGTAAAAGAGCAAAAAAAAATTAAATAAATAAAAAAAAGAAGCTGCTGTGCAGCGACGAAGGACAAAAAAAAATTATGCTTTTGATTTTTAAACGCGTTTTAGTTATAGGTTTCTACATGAAAAAAGTTCCTAATCATACCTATAAACTTTCTGGATCATCAGTTAATCCATAAACATTGAAATCAATTCAAATTTTACTATGAACAAATTAGTTGACTTTTTTGTTTCTAAACTTTGACTCCAAAATTCGACAACAATTTGATGAATTGAAAATTGAAAAATTGCAGATAGTTTAAGTAATAGATTCCTAACAACACAGCATTTATAATTTTTGAAATTGATTGTGAAATTATTTAATTTGAAAATCAAAGTAAGAATAGAGCAGTGACTTGGGTTCTTCAATTTTTTTTAAAATTTTCAATCAATTGAAGGTGATAAATGTAATGTGTAAATTTTGGATGATAATAGAGGGTCGTATGCATTGAATAACACTGAGGTTAATCAATTATGTAAAGGATTTAAGGACAACATAAATTTTTGGCTGTATACAAAATAATTGAGGAAAAATTACAAAATTCATTCAATTTTCAACAAATTGTACGATAGATTGAGATGCCTAACAACTTAGAGATTCAAAAAAAATTAACTACAGTATCTGATTGAGATGTAAAACTGGTTTTGGATCCTAATTTGTACGTACAATTTATCTAGTTATTATTAGTAATTAGTAATTAGTAATTATAATTATTGTAATAATAATATAAATACACATAATAATTTTAATAACACTGATATAGTAATAATAATACTAATTATAGTAATACTAATGATAATAATCATATTTGTAAAAACAATACTATAACAATAAAATTCCTATCTATAGATTATATATACATATTTAAATTAGTATTAATACTAATGATACTATAATAGTTTGTACATATCCAATTTAATATTTGTATCATAATTGTATTAATATTGATATTTATTTTGATAATACTGAAAGTATTTATAATAATATATATATTTTTACTTATGTAATATTTAATAATCATAATATATAACCTTTATTGAATGTTTAATTTACATTTTATATATATTACAAAATATATAATCATCAATTATTTATAAAATTCATATTCATATAAAAATATATGTCCATTTTAAAAGTAATTTAATTATTCTATATATTACATTTTTAATGCTAATGATTAAATTTGTATTTTATTATTTCACATTATTATATATATATACTCATCTTCAATTTATATATATATATATATATATATATATATATATATATACATATAATTTTACAAAAATGGTTCGTGAATCGTCGGGTATAGTCAAAGGGTGAATGCATTCATGTAATCTGTTCCAAAGTTTTGAGACTCAACTTTACAGATTTTTCTTATTGTGTTGGAAACATATAAAGATTAAAGTTTAAATTTGGTCAGAAATTCCCGGGTCGTCACAAATGATAATCTAAAATATACCGTTTACACACGACCATTACATAATGGTTTACAATAAGAATATATTACATCAAAAATAAGTTTTCTTGAATGCAGTTTTTACATAATATCATACAAGCATGGACTCTAAATCTTGTCCTTATTTTAGTATGCAACAGCGGAAGCTCTTATTAATCACCTGAGAATAAACATGCTTAAAACGTCAACAAAAATATTGGTGAGTTATAGGTTTAACCTATATATTATCAAATCATAATAATAATTGACCACAAGATTTCATATTTCAATATACATCCCATACATAGAGATAAAATTCATTCATATGGTGAATACCTGGTAACCGACATTAACAAGATGCATATAAGAATATACCCTATCATTCCGGGAAATCCTTCGGACATGATAAAAACGAATTCGAAGTACTAAAGCATCCGGTACTTTGGATGGGGTTCGTTAGGCCCAATAGATCTATCTTTAGGATTCGCGTCAATTAGTAGATCGGTTTACTAATTCTTAGGTTACCAAGCAAAAGGGGCATATTCGGCTTAGATCATTCACCCATATAATGTAGTTTCAATTACTTGTGTCTATTTCGTAAAACATTTATAAAACTGCATGTATTCTCATCCCAAATATTAGATTTTAAAAGTGGGACTATAACTCACTTTCACAGATTTTTACTTCGTCGGGAAGTAAGACTTGGCCACTGGTCGATTCACGAACCTATAACAAATATGTACATATATATCAAAGTATGTTCAAAAATATATTTACAACACTTTTAATACATTTTGATGTTTTAAGTTTATTAAGTCAGATGTCCTAGTTAGTAACCTACAACTAGTTGTCCATAGTTAGATGTACAGAAATAAATTGATATATATTATCTTGAATCAATCCACGACCCAGTGTATACACGTCTCAGGCTAGATCACAACTCAAAGTATATATATTTTTTGAATCAACCTCAACCCTGTATAGCTAACTCCAACATTACTGCATATAGAGTGTCTATGGTTGTTCCAAATAATATATATAGATGGGTCGATATGATATGTAAAAACATTTGCATATGTGTCTATGGTATCCCAAGATTACATAATATATTTGAATACATGTATAATACAATATAAGTTAGCTAGGATATGATTAATATAAATTTGTTACCAATTTTCACGTAGCTACAACAAGCAAAAAAAATATATTCAATCTTCTTTTACCCATAACTTCTTTGTTTTAAATCCGTTTTGAGTGTTTCAAGTTGCTATAGTTTCATATTGAACTTAAGTTATGAATCTAAACAGAAAAAGAAGAAGTTTATAGTCAGAAATGTAGTGACCCGAACTTTTCCATGTTTATATATATTAATTGAGATTGATATTTACATGATTAAATGTTTCCAACATGTTAAGCAATCAAACTTGTTAAGACTTGATTAATTGAAATATGTTTCATATAGACAATTGACCACCCAAGTTGACCGGCGATTCACGAACGTTAAAACTTGTAAAAACGGCATGACGATATATATATGGATATACATATGGTTAACATGAGATTATGATAAGTAAGTATCTCCATAAGTATATTAACAATGAGTTATATACATATAAACAAGACTACTAACTTAAGGATTTCGAAACGAGACATATATGTAACGATTATCGTTGTAACGACATTTAAATGTATATATATCATATTAAGATATATTAATATATCATAATATCATGATAATATAATAATTTAACATCTCATTAGATATAATAAACAATGGGTTAACAACATTAATTGAGATCGTTAACT
This sequence comes from Rutidosis leptorrhynchoides, assembly GCF_046630445.1. NCBI lineage: Eukaryota > Viridiplantae > Streptophyta > Magnoliopsida > Asterales > Asteraceae > Rutidosis > Rutidosis leptorrhynchoides. The sequence goes on along the minus strand of NC_092339.1, from coordinate 224,410,690 downwards.
TAAAGGTTTCAAAACAACACTTACATGTAACGACTAACGATGACTTAACGACTCAGTTAAAATGTATATACATGTAGTGTATTTAGATGTATTAAAATACTTTTGGAAGACTTCAAGACATATATCAAAACACTCATACTTAACGAAAATGGTTACAGTTACTTTTCCATTCTTTTCTTTCATCAAGAATTCTAGTCGTATTCTTATCCGTATTATACACAGCTTCAAAACGTACTTACTATGAGTATATACTAATAGGAACTAGCATGGGATTCCACTCTTGATTATGTCATGTATTACTAATCAATTTTAACTTCTACCATGAGCTAGTCAACTAACTAGAACTCCTTTTAACCCCACTCACCACTCACCAATTACCACTCATCATTCACTCCATTTCACTTCCAATTCTCTTTCTAATTCTCTCTCAACACACACACACTATTATGAACGTATTTTTCCAGTAGTTAATCATCATCTTCATCAAAAATCACTTCAAGAATCAAACTATAATCATCATAGGAAGAACACTTCAAGAACACTTCAAAAATCCCTTCAAGTTTACTAATTTACTTCCAAGCTTTCTAATCCATTCCAAGTAATCATCTAAGATCAAGAAACCTTTGTTATATACAGTAGGTTATCTTTCTTATTCAAGGTAATATTCATATTCAAACTTTGATTCAATTTCTATAACTATAAACTATCTTAATTCGAGTAAAAATCTTACTTGAACTTATTTTTGTGTCATGATCCTACTTCAAGAACTTTCAAGCCATCCAAGATCCTTTGAAGCTAGATCATTTCTTGTCACTTCCAGTAGGTTTACCTACTAAACTTGAGGTAGTAATGATGTTCATAACATCATTCGATTCATATATATATAACTATCTTATTCGAAGGTTTAAACTCGTAATCACTAGAACATAGTTTAGTTAATTCTAAACTTGTTCGCAAACAAAAGTTAATCCTTCTAACTTGACTTTTAAAATTAACTACACACATGTTCTATATCTATATGATATGCTAACTTAATGATTTAAAACCTGGAAACACGAAAAACACCGTAAAACCGGATTTACGCCGTCGTAGTAACACCGCGGGCTGTTTTGGGTTAGTTAATTAAAAACTATGATAAACTTTGATTTAAAAGTTGTTATTCTGAGAAAATGATTTTTATTATGAACATGAAACTATATCCAAAAATTATGGTTAAACTCAAAGTGGAAGTATGTTTTCTAAAATGGTCATCTAGACGTCGTTCTTTCGACTGAAATGACTACCTTTACAAAAACGACTTGTAACTTATTTTTCCGACTATAAACCTATACTTTTCTGTTTATATTCATAAAATAGAATTCAATATGAAACCATAGCAATTTGATTCACTCAAAACGGATTTAAAATGAAGAAGTTATGGGTAAAACAAGATTGGATAATTTTTCTCATTTTAGCTACGTGAAAATTGGTAACAAATCTATTCCAACCATAACTTAATCAACTTGTATTGTATATTATGTAATCTTGAGATACCATAGACACGTATACAATGTTTCGACCTATCATGTCGACACATCTATATATATTTCGGAACAACCATAGACACTCTATATGTGAATGTTGGAGTTAGCTATACAGGGTTGAGGTTGATTCCAAAATATATATAGTTTGAGTTATGATCAATACTGAGATACGTATATACTGGGTCGTGGATTGATTCAAGATAATATTTATCGATTTATTTCTGTACATCTAACTGTGGACAACTAGTTGTAGGTTACTAACGAGGACAGCTGACTTAATAAACTTAAAACATCAAAATATATTAAAAGTGTTGTAAATATATTTTGAACATACTTTGATATATATGTATATATTGTTATAGGTTCGTGAATCAACCAGTGGCCAAGTCTTACTTCCCGACGAAGTAAAAATCTGTGAAAGTGAGTTATAGTCCCACTTTTAAATTCTAATATTTTTGGGATGAGAATACATGCAGTTTTTATAAATGATTTACAAAATAGACACAAGTACGTGAAACTACATTCTATGGTTGAATTATCGAAATCGAATATGCCCCTTTTTATTAAGTCTGGTAATCTAAGAATTAGGGAACAGACACCCTAATTGACGCGAATCCTAAAGATAGATCTATTGGGCCTAACAAACCCCATCCAAAGTACCGGATGCTTTAGTACTTCGAAATTTATATCATATCCGAAGGGTGTCCCGGAATGATGGGGATATTCTTATATATATGCATCTTGTTAATGTCGGTTACCAGGTGTTCACCATATGAATGATTTTTATCTCTATGTATGGGATGTGTATTGAAATATGAAATCTTGTGGTCTATTGTTACGATTTGATACATATAGGTTAAACCTATAACTCACCAACATTTTTGTTGACGTTTAAAGCATGTTTATTCTCAGGTGAATACTAAGAGCTTCCGCTGTTGCATACTAAAATAAGGACAAGATTTGGAGTCCATGTTTGTATGATATTGTGTAAAAACTGCATTCAAGAAACTGATTTCGATGTAACATATTTGTATTGTAAACCATTATGTAATGGTCGTGTGTAAACATGATATTTTAGATTATCATTATTTGATAATCTACGTAAAGCTTTTAAACCTTTATTTATGAAATAAAGATTATGGTTTGTTTTAAAAATGATTGCAGTCTTTGAAAAACGTCTCATATAGAGGTCAAAACCTCGCAACAAAATCAATTAATATGGAACGTTTTTAATCAATAAGAACGGGACATTTCAGTTGGTATCCGAGCGTTGGTCTTAGAGAACCAGAAAATTTGCATTAGTGTGTCTTATCGAGTTTGTTAGGATGCATTAGTGAGTCTGGACTTCGACCGTGTTTTATTTAAAAATGATTGCTTAACATTTTTGTTGGAAACTATATATTTTTAACATATGAATATTATGTGATATATTAATCTCTTAACGTGTTTGATATTATGTGATAGATGTCTACCTCTAGAACAAGTCCCATTGACTCACCTAATAATAATGAAGAGTCAAATGTAAATTGGAATGATGCGTGGACTGATTCACAAGTTCCCGAAGAGGAACCGGAAGAAGAGTCGGAACCGGAAGAAGAATCGGAACCGGAAGAAGAATCGGAACCGGAAGAAGAAATAGAACCGGTGGGGGAAATAATAAAACGGTTAAGTAAAAGAGAATCCTCAACCAACCGACCAAGGTTAATTATGGTCAATGGTGTTTCCGCCAAGGAAGCAAAATATTGGGAGGATTACCAATTCTCCGATGAATCGGATTCCGACGAGAATTCCGATGATGTTATAGAAATTACCCCAACTGAATTTAAAAAGGCAAAAGAAAATAATAAGGGAAAGGGCATAAAAATAGAAAAATCTAATTCCAACCCCGATGAACTTTATATGTATCGTCGACCCCCGAAGTCCTTAAGTTGTAACAATGACCCGGGAACCTCTAAACCACCAGGTTTTTCTAAACCAATGTGGACAACGACGGCTCGTATTAGGGGAACATGATATATCCATAGAAACTTGGCAAAACGAACCAAAATCAAACAAGAAGAAACGAGTGAGTCGGAATAAGATAGTTGTATTCGTGTGGTGTAATATATGTAATATAGTGTGCTTATGCTTTATGATATATCTAAAAATTGCTTGTATTAATAAGTATTTTTTTATGAATCTAACTCTTGTCTATTTTACAGTATAAAAACACAAAATGGATAGACAACCCAATATTTTAAGAGACCTACCCGGAGACATGATTGATGAAATCTTGTCTAGAGTCGGTCAGAATTCCTCGGCACAACTATTTAAGGCGAGATCAGTTTGTAAGACATTCGAAGAACGTTCCAAGAATGCCTTGGTTTATAAAAGGTTTTCGTTCGAAAGATGGGGGATATCACATTGGGAAATCCATAAGTTACGATGTGTTTACTTTGATGCATATATTGCGGGGAACCCAAATGCTATTTTACGCAACGGGTTAAGAAATTATTTTGACTCAGTATATCCGAATATAGGACTTCGTGATTTAGAAAAAGCTGCTAACATGCAACATAAAGAAGCATGTTATGCTTATGGGTTAGTAATGTTCGCTTCTTACCAAAGTGAGAACAAGAACATTGGGCTACAACTATTAAACAAAATGTTCCCACAAGTGACGGAGTCGGTAATTGGGGTAAGAAATGTGGTTTTTAGGTTATTACGAGACTGTTGGTCATTACGTAACCCTCGTCCCTTTGATGACGTTACAACACGCTGTCTTATCAACGGCCATAACGGTTATGTTCCACAAGACCAAGGATGGGAAGTAGTCCTAGTAAAACCAGAATGCATGACTTGTTTCTGGACGTATGAATTACGTGTCTTTATTGCCTTTGCTGAACGACTTGTGTACTAGCTAGAATTATCTTCACAACTATCTTGTATCAAAGTTATTGTGTGCAATATTTCATGCTTTATGTAAAATAAGCGGTATTGTAAGTTTGTAAAATATTGTATAAAAGTTTGAACGTGAAATATTATTACAATCAGTTTTTCATATAGAATTGTAGTAGTTGAATTGTATATTAGCTAATAAGTATGAACTTAACGGGTAGGTACTACCCGAATTTAAACTTATAAAACGCTAACATGAAGAAAAAGCTTTTATAAATGAGTTCATATTATGCTACGAAATACTATTAACTACTCTTAATATTCTGTATGATTAACTTGTTCCATTTGACTATTTTGAAGGAAATGGCACCGACTACTTGACACACCGTGAATATGAATGAAGAGGAATTCCGTACTTTTCTAGCTTCAAACATAGCCGCAGTACAGGCTGCGCTACATACCAACAATAACCTTGGATCTGGCAGTACAGGAAATCGTGTAGGATGCACCTACAAAGAATTCACTGCCTACAAACCTTTGGAATTTGATGGAACCGAAGGACCGATCGGATTGAAACGGTGGACCGAGAAGGTCGAATCGGTGTTTGCCATAAGTAAGTGTACTGAAGAGGACAAAGTGAAGTACGCTACGCATACCTTCACAGGTTCTGCGTTAACATGGTGGAATACCTATCTAGAGCAAGTGGGACAAGATGATGCGTACGCACTACCGTGGTCAGCATTCAAGCACTTGATGAACGAGAAGTACCGTCCCAGAACCGAGGTCAATAAGCTCAAGACAGAACTTAGAGGGTTACGAACCCAAAGATTTGATATTACCACGTACTAAAGACGATTCACAGAATTGTGCCTATTGTGTCCGGGAGCATTCGAAGATGAGGAAGAGAAGATCGACGCGTTTGTGAAAGGATTACCGGAAAGAATCCAAGAAGATATAAGTTCACACGAGCCCACCTCCATACAACAGGCATGTAGAATGGCTCACAAACTAGTGAACCAGATTGAAGAAAGAATTAAAGAACAGACTGCTGAAGAGGCCAATGTGAAGCAAGTCAAAAGAAAGTGGGAGGAAAACGGTGATAAGAATCACCAATACAACAACAACAGCAATTACAACAATAATCGCAACAATTATCCCAACAATCGCAACATCAATCGCAACTACAACAAACGGCCCAACAACAACAACAACAACAACAACAACAACAACAACAACTACAACAATCATCCCAACAACAATAATAACCGCAACAACAACAACAATCAGAAGCAGCTATGCCAAAGGTGTGAAAAGTATCACTCGGGGTTCTGCACCAAATTTTGCAACAAGTGTAAAAGAAATGGTCATAGCGCGGCGAAGTGTGAGGTCTACGGACCAGGGGTTAATAGAACGAAAGGAACAAATGGTGTCGGAACGAGTAATGGCGAAGCAAGTAGTGTCGGAGCAAGTTATGCCAATGTAGTTTGTTATAAATGTGGAAAACCGGGCCACATTATTAGAAATTGCCCGAACCAGGAGAACACGAATGGACAAGGCCGCGGAAGAGTTTTCAATATTAATGCGGCAGAGGCACAGGAAGACCCGGAGCTTGTTACGGGTACGTTTCTTATTGACAATAAATCTGCTTACGTTTTATTTGATTCGGGTGCGGATAGAAGCTATATGAGTAGAGATTTTTGTGCTAAATTAAGTTGTCCATTGACGCCTTTGGATAGTAAATTTTTACTCGAATTAGCAAATGGTAAATTAATTTCAGCAGATAATATATGTCGGAATCGAGAAATTAAACTGGTTAGCGAAACATTTAAGATTGATTTGATACCAGTAGAGTTAGGGAGTTTTGATGTGATAATCGGTATGGACTGGTTGAAAGAAGTGAAAGCAGAGATCGTTTGTTACAAAAATGCAATTCGCATTATACGAGAAAAAGGAAAACCCTTAATGGTGTACGGAGAAAAGGGCAACACGAACCTACATATTATTAGTAATTTGAAGGCACAAAAACTAATAAGAAAAGGTTGCTATGCTGTTCTAGCACACGTCGAGAAAGTACAAACTGAAGAAAAGAGCATCAATGATGTTCCCATTGCAAAAGAATTTCCCGATGTATTTCCGAAAGAATTACCGGGATTACCCCCACAGCGATCCGTTGAATTTCAAATAGATCTTGTACCAGGAGCTGCACCAATAGCTCGTGCTCCTTATAGACTCGCACCCAGCAAGATGAAAGAACTGCAAAGCCAATTACAAGAACTTTTAGAGCGTGGTTTCATTCGACCAAGCACATCACCGTGGGGAGCTCCTGTTTTGTTTGTCAAGAAGAAAGATGGTACATTCAGGTTGTGTATCGACTACCGAGAGTTGAACAAACTTACCATCAAGAACCGCTACCCACTACCGAGAATCGACGACTTATTTGATCAAATACAAGGCTCGTCTGTTTATTCAAAGATTGACTTACGTTCCGGGTATCATCAAATGCGGGTGAAATAAGATGATATTCCAAAGACTGCTTTCAGAACATGTTACGGTCATTACGAGTTTATGGTCATGCCGTTTGGTTTAACTAATACACCAGCTGTGTTCATGGACCTTATGAACTGATTGTGTGGACCATACCTTGACAAGTTTGTCATTGTTTTCATTGATGACATACTTATTTACTCAAAGAATGACCAAGAACACGGTGAACATTTGAGAAAGGTGTTATAAGTATTGAGGAAGGAAGAATTGTACGCTAAGTTTTCAAAGTGTGCATTTTGGTTGGAAGAAGTTCAATTCCTCGGTCACATAGTGAACAAAGAAGGTATTAAGGTGGATCCGGCAAAGATAGAAACTGTTGAAAAGTGGGAAACCCCGAAAACTCCGAAACACATACGCCAGTTTTTAGGACTAGCTGGTTACTACAGAAGGTTCATCCAAGACTTTTCCAGAATAGCAAAACCCTTGACTGCATTAACGCATAAAGGGAAGAAATTTGAATGGAATGATGAACAAGAGAAAGCGTTTCAGTTATTGAAGAAAAAGCTAACTACGGCACCTATATTGTCATTGCCTGAAGGGAATGATGATTTTGTGATTTATTGTGACGTATTAAAGTAAGGTCTCGGTTGTGTATTAATGCAACGAATGAAGGTTATTGCTTATGCGTCTAGACAATTGAAGATTCACGAACAAAATTATACGACGCATGATTTGGAATTAGGCGCGGTTGTTTTTGCATTAAAGACTTGGAGGCACTACTTATATGGGGTCAAAAGTATTATATATACCAACCACAAAAGTCTTCAACACATATTTAATCAGAAACAACTGAATATGAGGCAGCGTAGGTGGATTGAATTATTGAATGATTACGACTTTGAGATTCGTTACCACCCGGGGAAGGCAAATGTGGTAGCCGATGCCTTGAGCAGGAAGGACAGAGAACCCATTCGAGTAAAATCTATGAATATAATGATTCATAATAACCTTACTACTCAAATAAAGGAGGCGCAACAAGGAGTTTTAAAAGAGGGAAATTTAAAGGATGAAATACCCAAAGGATCGGAGAAACATCTTAATATTCGGGAAGACGGAACCCGGTATAGGGCTGAAAGGATTTGGGTACCAAAATTTGGAGATATGAGAGAAATGGTACTTAGAGAAGCTCATAAAACCAGATACTCAATACATCCTGGAATGGGGAAGATGTACAAGGATCTCAGGAAATATTTTTGGTGGCCGGGTATGAAAGCCGATGTTGCTAAATACATAGGAGAATGTTTGACGTGTTCTAAGGTCAAAGCTGAGCATCAGAAACCATCAGGTCTACTTCAACAACCCGAAATCCCGGAATGGAAATGGGAAAACATTACCTTGGATTTCATCACTAAATTGCCAAGGACTGCAAGTGATTTTGATACTATTTGGGTAATAGTTGATTGTCTCACCAAATCAGCATATTTCCTGCCAATAAGAGAAGATGACAAGATGGAGAAGTTAGCACGACTGTATTTGAAGGAAGTCGTCTCCAGACATGGAATACCAATCTCTATTATCTCTGATAGGGATGGCAGATTTATTTCAAGATTCTGGCAGACATTACAGCAAGCAGTAGGAACTCGTCTAGACATGAGTACTGCCTATCATCCACAAACTGATGGGCAGAGCGAAAGGACGATACAAACGCTTGAAGACATGCTACGAGCATGTGTTATTGATTTCGGAAACAGTTGGGATCGACATCTACCATTAGCAGAATTTTCCTACAACAACAGCTACCATTCAAGCATTGAGATGGCGCCGTTTGAAGCACTTTATGGTAGAAAGTGCAGGTCTCCGATTTGTTGGAGTGAAGTGGGGGATAGACAGATTACGGGTCCGGAGATTATACAAGAAACTACCGAGAAGATCATCCAAATTCAACAACGGTTGAAAACCGCCCAAAGTCGACAAAAGAGCTACGCTGACATTAAAAGAAAAGATATAGAATTTGAAATTGGAGAGATGGTCATGCTTTAAGTTGCACCTTGGAAAGGCGTTGTTCGATTTGGTAAACGAGGGAAATTAAATCCAAGGTATATTGGACCATTCAAGATTATTGATCGTGTCGGACCAGTAGCTTACCGACTTGAGTTACCTCAACAACTCGCGACTGTACATAACACTTTCCACGTCTCGAATTTGAAGAAATGTTTTGCTAAAGAAGATCTCACTATTCCGTTAGATGAAATCCAAATCAACGAAAAACTCCAATTCATTGAAGAACCCGTCGAAATAATGGATCGTGAGGTTAAAAGACTTAAGCAAAACAAGATACCAATTGTTAAGGTTCGATGGAATGCTCGTAGATGTGATGACCCGGGAATTTCCGACCAAATTTAAACTTAATCTTACTATGATTCTGACACGATAAGCAAAGTCTATAATGTTGAGTCTCGAGAACTTTGAAACTATGTTCATGCATTCAAATACCATTCGACCATTTTCGACAATTCACGAACAATTGTTTATATATATATATATATATATATATATATATATATATATATATATATATATATATATATATATATATATAAGCATATTTATATTATAACTTGAAACAATAATACATAAGTTAACTGTGAATATATTAATTATGTGGTTAAGAAAACTTGTATTGATAATTGGTACAATGATATATTGTTCAATATCATCGAATTTAACTAGAAGATTAACAATTAATGTTAGTTATTAAATAGTATTATATTGATAGTGCTGAATTAAATGCATGATATCTTAATCATGGAAAGAGTCTGTTTGCGATATATTACTTTTCTTCTTCACAGTATTACTCTTCCAGTTTTGTATCATATCCGTGAAACCACTCAGCCGCAATAATCTAAACTTTTATACAAATAACTGCCATTTCTTCATTTGAAACATTTTCTCAAATTATTATCAGTATTATATATATTATAGGATATAGTATTATATGCATAGGAGGCAACACCTGTTAATTTAATTCTCTCTTTTACTTTCACATGTTAAAATTTCAATTAAAAATCTTAGCCATTGACTTGCTAATATTATAAATATACACATATGTATGATTATAATATCTTACTTGTTCCTATCTATTTCCTATCCCAATCAATCACCATTATTTTCAACAAATTGCAATAACATTGGTTGTAATAATACTATTAAGTTTACCATCGATGTTACTACTTGACTTTATTTTATCATCTGTGATATTTGGGTTGTAAGTGGAAACAACTGTGTAACTTTATGACTTAATTAAAATTATTAACCTACTCTTTTTGTTATCTATTCTATCCATCACTATCTACTGTACATATCTTTATATATCGATCCATCTACATAGGCAGAAGATTTTTACATCTCTATATCAACCTTGTTCATTCTCTTTGAACCTAAACCCAACCGCTGTTTATCATCTTGTTCAACCAAACCACCAACAACATCACAAACCACCCTCATCAATCTCTCAATCACCTGTTGTCACCATACTTGGGCACCACCGCCAATTGAAACTTCACACACCATTTGATTTCTTTTCATTCAAAACATATAACAATCACCAAACTTATTTTATTTTGTTTCTTTCTTTTTTCAACCAACCTGAATATGAAAATACTTTTGCTATAAGTTTCGAAGGACAACAGCACCAAAACATCATGACTTTACTTTGAGTTCTGTTCAGGTATACATCACCTTCCTTAATTATTTCAAACACCAATAACCAACATCACTCTTTGGTTTGCAACACATCGATCACTATTGTTGTTACTACTGTTTCCGTTCGAAAAACCTCATAAACCGAACCACTCAACACAATGACCACTGTTACAACTGCTACTATATATTTTTTATTTAAATCATCGAACCAGTCATCAACAATTGCTGCATACTTTCTGTTGCTGCAGCAGCCCTTCCTTGTCTGCCTTTTCTGTTCTGCTCGACAGCCCTCAAAAACCATCTCCCTCACTTCCATCACAAACACCATACATCACCCTTGATTTCTTTATTAACCGGCAACCACCACAACCTGCTGTATATTCTCGTGTCTGCTTCAACTGATGAGATCACTAGAACAAGCAATTTAATAACAAATTAATTATTGATCATTGCTGCTGTTAACAAACGAAATCAACAAGACAGCCTACTGTTTTCACTTCTGATTCTAGTTTGGTATAACACAAAACATTCATAGAATATCTACTTTCCTATATCATCATTCATCATTATATGATTCCTTCAAATACAGAGAAATATAGCAAGTCATCAAATAATTTAAGATTCAATTAGATTTTTATTTCATGTGCCAATCAACAAACTATTAAGATCCTTAGGACAAACGGTTTAAAATCAAAAATTAAATCAACGACTTGTGTCGATTCCTGGGTGTTTGTTTGAGCCTCACAAGGTATTAATCTTAATTGATTTATACTTCTAAATTCCAGATTCAAAGCCAACAAATAACACTTTTCGGTCAATATTTCGATTCATGAAAAAATAAGTATTTCTTGAACAAAAGATTGATTACGAGTGTTCTGTATGAGATTCTAAACACCTTTCAAGAAGAAATTTATACCTGAACCGCTTAGATTTTGGTTTCTGATTTTCATCTTCATCATCACCATCGTCATTATTATTAACCAAAAATTCGAGTTGTTGTCGATCCTAGCCTCGATTCCTTCACAAAACTTCATAAGCTCGGATCTAGGGAACAAATTCATTTGATCTGTGATTTGATTTGATGGAGATCGATATTGGGAAAAAAATTGGTGTTCATAGAATTAGGGTTGAACCGATCGGTAAGGATACCGAATATATTAGGGAAGTCATCGGGCTATTAAGTGGGCTTCTATTTTTGTAAGGTTCAATATATAATGGATTGTTAAAATAATCTTATGGCCCAACACTTTGAAATTATTAAGTGCTAGCTAAATTACATCGGGCCCAAGTGCAACCAATTCTCGTCTCTCGCTCGATTTACGCCAAGGGTATAATCCTTAATCCTTTGCGTCTGATATTAATTTTAAATATTTGATGTATTTATGATTTTGTTCAGGAGCTAGATAATATTAAGCAACAATTATAGTTATAGTTTCAAGTTTAAAAAAATATATATATAATAATTATGATAACTATTATGACTTAATTAAAAATGTTGTTAAAGTTATGATTATAATTTTACTGATTATAAAGACAAATATGCAAACGATTAACATTATTATTATTATTATTATTATTATTATTATTATTATTATTATTATTATTATTATTATTATTATTATTATTATTATTATTATTATTATTATTATTATTATTATCATTATTATTATTATTATTATTATTATTATTATTATTATTATTATTATTATTATTATTATTATTATTATTATTATTATTATTATTTCCATTATTATTGTTACAACAAATATTACTTACATAAAATGGAACTAACACATATATAATACATATGTTAATATTACAAACTATTTTGTTTTCAAAATAAAATATTATTATTTATTAAATTACATATAAAATATAAATATATTTTAATATAACCATATATATAAATTTTAATATATCATATATGTTTTAATTAAAATACTTTAATAAGAATCCTATATATATAAATATTAACTATGTAATTAAAATATATAAAATAGATATAATTAATATATTTATTTAGGGTAACATATAAATCATTATTAAAACTGGTATATTAAAAATATCAACTTGTTTAAATATTGTTATATGTTTTAATATATATAAATGGTATAGGTTCGTGAATCCGAGGCCAACCCTGCATTGTTCAGTATCGTCGTATGCATATTTTTACTACAAAATATCGTATTGTGATTTTCATTTACTCCCTTTTTACTCTTTACGTTTTTAGGCTGAGAATACATGCAAATACTTTATTAACTGATTTACAATATTTATATGTGTGAGTTTCATTGATCCCCTTTTACTCTTTACAGTTTTGGGGCTGAGAATACATGCAAATGCTTTAGTAACTGTTTTACAATAATTATATGCGTGAGTTTCATTTGCTCCCTTTTTAAATGCTTTTGCAATATATATTTTTGGGACTGAGAATACATGCGCAGCTTTTATAACTGTTTTACGAAATAGACACAAGTAATCGAAACTACATTATATGGTTGAATTATCGAAATCGAATATGCCCTTTTTTATTAAGTCTGGTAATCTAAGAATTAGGGAACAGACACCCTAATTGACGCGAACTCTAAAGATAGATCTATCGGGCCCAACAAGCCCCATCCAAAGTACCGGATGCTTTAGTACTTCAAAATTTATATCATGTTCGAAGGAGGATCCCGGAATGATGGGGATATTCTTATATACAAATTGTGAATGTCGGTTACCAGGTGTTCAATCCATATGAATGCTATTTTTGTCTCTATGCATGGGACGTATGTTTATGAGAAATGGAAATATGAAATCTTGTGGTCTATTAAAATTATGAAATGATTATTTATGATAAACTAATGAACTTACCAACCTTTTGGTTGACACTGTAAAGCATGTTTATTCTCAGGTACGAAAGAAATCTTCCGCTGTGCATTTGCTCATATTAGAGACATTACTTGAATTCATTCATGACATATTTCAAAAGACGTTGCATTCGAGTCGTTGAGTTCATCAAGATTATTTAAAGTCAATTATAGTTACATGTATTATGAAATAGTATGCCTGCCGTCAACTTTCGATGTAATGAAAGATTGTCTTTTCAAAAACGAATGCAATGTTTGTAAAATGTATCATATAGAGGTCAAGTACCTCGCGATGTAATCAACTGTTGTGAATCGTTTATAATCGATATGGACTTCGTCCGGATGGATTAGGACGGGTCTTCACAGTTGGTATCAGAGCGGTGGTCTTAGCGAACCATGTATGCATTAGTGTGTCTAACTGATAAGTCGTTAGGATGCATTAGTGAGTCTGGACTTCGACCGTGTCAGCATGTCAAAAGTTTTGCTTATCATTTTTGTCGGGAATCATCTGTTTATCATCCTTAGGAAATTACCTGCTTATCATTCTTAGTCTAGACACATCTTACTACAATGAATGCATGAATAGTGTATAGACAAAATTCGTATCTTAGCGTATCTGCTAATTCATATCTTAACATATCTATTACTGTAGACTTTGCCTGACAACTTCCGTAGATTCCTCCGTAACTTATGGGATTTTAGTATTATATATGCATATGTAAATTATGTATTGCAGGTTACTAATCTACATCCTATAATCTATTTCTTATCAAAAATCCTTCATCTGATCGTACGAGATGAACCCCTCAACCAGTTCGAGTCCCTCCAATTTCGATAGCTATTCCAATAGTTATTCCGACAGCTATTCCGACATGGATGTTCACCTAAGTTCCAAAAGCAGCGTCACCAGAATGAATCAACCAATTCATCTGATGGGATCGTAGTCGATTTAATCAATGGAGACGAGAAGAAGGTGATCCTTTACACCAACCGAATTTACCTTTTGACGATGAACCTGAAACACTTATCAGTGAACCAGTCCAAAACACCATATGTACCCTCATTTCCAGGATATCTCGCAATGATTATATGATATCCAAAATCCCTAACCTTATTCATTCGCTCGTTCCGACCGACAATCATCCTGGAGTAATAAGTCAACGAACTTCGCGCTCGAATAATCAATTCGGAGAATATGGTGCAAAATGTACCAGCTTCAGCAACATCACCGACACCAACAGTACCATCAATAATAGCACCAGTACCATCAACAATCCATGCTTCAATATCATCACCTGTACTTTGAGTATGATCTTCGTTCTACGTATCGTTCTACCTCATTTATCTTCGTTCGACATGGCGAATATGTAATCTCTAAAGTTTTAGAGATTATTTATTCTAATTCCAGCCGAAAAGCAAATGAGTTTAATATCATATTAACTCATTAAATCCATGAATACATCTGAAGAAAATATATATGTATATATGTTTTCATAAAGATTGTAATTAAAAATTCTCTTGTACAAACTGTTAATGGTGAAAATATTTTAACGGGTAGGTAATACCCGAGGAATATTTAAATTTCACATTAATAAGTTACATTGTACGTTCTTCGAATCTGTTTCAACAGTCATATACTATCCTACTTACATCCATCGATATACAAATCCGTTCACCACAGAATAACCATATTCATCCAATTTCATATTTGGATTTTGATTTATCAGAATCCAACAAGTGGCATAATGAAGAAAACATTCGATAAAATAAAATTTGTTAGAAACAAACAAATTAACTATGAGAAATTTTGTTAAGAATCCACGCTAAGTGTTCCTAACTAATTGTTCCTGGCTAACTGATTACATTTTATTTATCGCAATTTAATTATCGCAATTTACATTCTCTCAATTTTATTTATCGTCATTTAATTTCTGTTATTTACTTTACGCACATTATTTATCGTCATTTAATTTCTGTTATTTATTTTTACGCACTTTAAATATCGGGACACGTATACAAGGTTTTGACATATCATATCGACACATCTATATATATTATTTGGAATCACCATAGACACTCTATATGCAGTAATGATCTAGTTCTCTATACAGGGTTGAGGTTGATTCTCAAATAATATATATACTTTGAGTTGTGATCGAGTCTGAGACATGTACACGGGTCACGATACATATTAATTAATTCGAATATTATATATTAAACTGTATATGAATTATTGGACTGTCAATGTGGACTATCGACTGTGGACTAATAATATTGGACAATTACAATAAATTAAAATATTGATTATAACATATGAAACTAAACATTTCTTCAAGTTTGCCACTTGATTTCATCTTAAACCTCATTTGTATCTTGACAATTCTAATCTGCGTTCAAACCTTTCATGATTCTTAAAAACACCTCAATTGAAAGGATGAACCAACCGCACTTCATCTATGGAAGAAAAGATTAACTCATATAGTTATGCACCTGAAAACTCCCGGACCCTAAGTAAAAGTTTAACACGTGTCTGTGTTAGCTCCTTTGGCATTATTATTACCGAAAATAACATTGCAACTCTTTTTCAAATTAGACAATTCTGTCACAACTTCAACAAGTCAACTTCGACTTTTCACTCGGATTAGCTTATTATAACCCTGATATATAAGTTGTCTTTCGTCATCGATACCGGGAAACCGTTTATATATCACCACATTAGCAGTAAATTTACCATCAACTCCGTTGATCTATGACTTTTCGAAAAATCACTATATTCAGTGAAACCCTATCATTTACTCATTTACATCTTATAACAAGAATTACTATACCAACCATCGGGAATTTGCAATCAATATTTTGAAATCTCGCAGCATGTCTACATCAATAGTTATATGTATACATATAACAATTATCTCCTAGAATTACAATCTTCAATTCTGAAATTTTGAAAAGGCACCCAGCTTACGAATCAATACATTGAACTTTGAAAAAGCTGAATGAAGCAGCAGAAACTGTAGGCAACCGTAAACGACCTTAGTCGTCGGAAGTTTGATGATAAAGAATAATATGTTGGAAAAGCTCAGAAATGTTGGAACTGGAAAACGGATAGAGTTAACCATGAAGGAGACCAAGAACAAATACAAGGACCATACCCTATATTCAAAGAATCCAGATAATTCTGGATCCGTTGAAATCTTTAGTGAATATCTTACTCCTTACTCTAAACCCTTGCGGACAATAGTCTCCATCAACCTCTGATCTTAGATATTCAAAGATATTATCGTATCTTTCATTATAAATATCCTCAATATTTCTGAATATATTTTTATAACTAATACTATCTTAAATCATTTATCTCTTCGTGCTATCAGTGTTACATCATTTAGAAACTGTTAGTTTCTATATTCTGTAAACTTTCGAGCTTAAAATATGAATGTTATTGAAGTAATGTTGGGAACTGATGCATGAGTTAGTATAATATAATGACACTTGATCAATGTGATTATATTACAGTAAGTCATGTTGAGTTTCTAAATTGAACATGATGATTCACAGATTATAAAGTCATCATGTGCCATGTTACATAACTCTTTCATTCAAATTAACTTCTGAACATATCAAGAAAATATATTCTTGATAGTTCTATTCTCAGTGATTCTGGTAATTTGACAAATCAAATCGTGCTATTACGTTCTTTCTTGCTTAGAACATTAAGATCATTCGGAACTCCATATCTACAAATTCTGGACCAATACTTGATTAAAGAAAACAAAAGCATGAAGCTCCGAAATAGAAAGGGGGTATAAATCGCAGCAAATAAGAGAGAGCATTAACTGTAGATGACAATGATTATAGGAGACAGAAGCAGGAACACCGAAATATAAGAGAAAATCTAAAGCCCAATAACAACACGGAGATTACAAACCGTGGATATTAATACGAATAACAATATAAAGACACGGTAGAATTAAGAATAGTATCATCCCAAGGTAATAGTAGAAGTAAACAGATTTTCTTGGTAGATGAATGTAAAGAAGGATGACAGAAATGATAATTAGGAAAATATCAGGGATTAGAACGGAATTAAGCATTTTCACGATCTTTTGGATGTATGAATTAAGAAAGAAAGTATATGAATGGTGAGGATAATGGAACGAAAGAGTTTAATTTATAGTGGAAATATCAGACAGAGTAATTGAAGCAGATCACCGTATTAATTGTAGAGATCCTAATTTCCTTATTCGCCGAAGGAATCAAATCTTTTAGATTTCAAAGATTTTCTTCAAATCTCTTGAATTCCGAAATTCAACCCTCTATGTCAAAAGTTAAGACACGCCTCATTATCTAAATTCAACCATGACTACGTCAAAGGTAAAGGCGAATATCTATTACCTTAACTCAAACTTTTGGGATAGCTTCACTCATACACTTCGAGAAATCGAATCGTTCTATCCAAATTATACAATGGTGATAAAACTCTATTTATCAACTCATATTCGTCATGAAAACATTTTTAGTGTTAGCCATTACCCCCTCACTCAAATTTCGGGACGAAATTTCTTTAACGGGTAGGTACTGTGACGACCCGAGAATTTCCGACCAAATTTAAACTTAATCTTACTATGATTCTGACACGATAAGCAAAGTCTATAATGTTGAGTCTCAAGAACTTTGAAACTATGTTCATGCATTCAAATACCATTCGACCATTTTCGACAATTCACGAACAATTGTTTATATATATATATATATATATATATATATATATATATATATATATATATATATATATATATATATATATATAAGCATATTTATATTATAACTTGAAACAATAATACATAAGTTAACTGTGAATATATTAATTATGTGGTTAAGAAAACTTGTATTGATAATTGGTACAATGATATATTGTTCAATATCATCGAATTTAACTAGAAGATTAACAATTAATGTTAGTTATTAAATAGTATTATATTGATAGTGCTGAATTGAATGCATGATATCTTAATCATGGAAAGAGTCTGTTTGCGATATATTACTTTTCTTCTTCACAGTATTACTCTTCCAGTTTTGTATCATATCCGTGAAACCACTCAGCCGCAATAATCTAAACTTTTATACAAATAACTGCCATTTCTTCATTTGAAACATTTTCTCAAATTATAATCAGTATTATATATATTATAGGATATAGTATTATATGCATAGGAGGCAACACCTGTTAATTTAATTCTCTCTTTTACTTTCACATGTTAAAATTTCAATTAAAAATCTTAACCATTGACTTGCTAATATTATAAATATACACATATGTATGATTATAATATCTTACTTGTTCCTATCTATTTCCTATCCCAATCAATCACCATTATTTTCAACAAATTGCAATAACATTGGTTGTAATAATACTATTAAGTTTACCATCGATATTACTACTTGATTTTATGGTATCATCTGTGATATTTGGGTTGTAAGTGGAAACAACTGTGTAACTTTATGACTTAATTAAAATTATTAACCTACTCTTTTTGTTATCTATTCTATCCATCACTATCTACTGTACATATCTTTATATATCGATCCATCTACATAGGCAGAAGATTTTTACATCTCTATATCAACCTTGTTCATTCTCTTTGAACCTAAACCCAACCGCTGTTTATCATCTTGTTCAACCAAACCACCAACAACATCACAAACCACCCTCATCAATCTCGCAATCACCTTTTGTCACCATACTTGGGCACCACCGCCAATTGAAACTTCACACACCATTTGATTTCTTTTCATTCAAAACATATAACAATCACCAAACTTATTTTATTTTGTTTCTTTCTTTTTTCAACCAACCTGAATATGAAAATACTTTTGCTATAAGTTTCGAAGGACAACAGTACCAAAACATCATGACTTTACTTTGAGTTCTGTTCAGGTATACATCACCTTCCTTAATTATTTCAAACACCAATAACCATCATCACTCTTTGGTTTGCAACACATCGATCACTATTGTTGTTACTACTGTTTCCGTTCGAAAAACCTCATAAACCGAACCACTCAACACAATGACCACTGTTACAACTGCTACTATATATTTTTTTATTTAAATCATCGAACCAGTCATCAACAATTGCTGCATACTTTCCGTTGCTGCAGCAGCCCTTCCTTGTCTGCCTTTTCTGTTCTGCTCGACAGCCCTCAAAAACCATCTCCCTCACTTCCATCACAAACACCATACATCACCCTTGATTTCTTTATTAACCGACAACCACCACAACCTGCTGTATATTCTCGTGTCTGCTTCAACTGATGAGATCACTAGAACAAGCAATTTAATAACAAATTAATTATTGATCATTGCTGCTGTTAACAAATGAAATCAACAAGACAGCCTACTGTTTTCACTTCTGATTCTAGTTTGGTATAACACAAAACAATCATAGAATATCTACTTTCCTATATCATCATTCATCATTATATGATTCCTTCAAATACAGAGAAATACAGCAAGTCATCAAATAATTTAAGATTCAATTAGATTTTAATTTCATGTGCCAATCAACAAACTATTAAGATCCTTAGGACAAAAGGTTTAAAATCAAAAATTAAATCAACGACTTGTGTCAATTCCTGGGTGTTTGTTTGAGCCTCGCAAGGTATTAATCTTAATTGATTTATACTTCTAAATTCCAGATTCAAAGCCAACAAATAACACTTTTCGGTCAACATTTCGATTCATGAAAAAATAAGTATTTCTTGAACAAAAGATTGATTACGAGTGTTCTGTATGAGATTCTAAACACCTTTCAAGAAGAAATTTATACCTGAACCGCTTAGATTTCGATTTCTGATTTTCATCTTCATCATCACCATCGTCATTATTATTAACCAAAAATTCGAGTTGTTGTCGATCCTAGCCTCGATTCCTTCACAAAACTTCATAAGCTCGGATCTAGGGAACAAATTCATTTGATCTGTGATTTGATTTGATGGAGATCCATATTGGGAAAAAAAATTGGTGTTCATAGAATTAGGGTTGAACCGATCGGTAAGGATACCGAATATATTAGGGAAGTCATCGGGCTATTAAGTGGGCTTCTATTTTTGTAAGGTTCAATATATAATGGATTGTTAAAATAATCTTATGGCCCAACACTTTGAAATTATTAAGTGCTAGCTAAATTACATCGGGCCCAAGTGCAACCAATTCTCGTCTCTCGCTCGATTTACGCCAAGGGTATAATCCTTAATCCTTTGCGTCTGATATTAATTTTAAATATTTGATGTATTTATGATTTTGTTCAGGAGCTAGATAATATTAAGCAACAATTATAGTTATAGTTTCAAGTTTAAAAAAATATATATATAATAATTATGATAACTATTATGACTTAATTAAAAATGTTGTTAAAGTTATGATTATAATTTTACTGATTATAAAGAGAAATATGCAAAAGATTAACATTATTATTATTATTATTATTATTATTATTATTATTATTATTATTATTATTATTATTATTATTATTATTATTATTATTATTATTATTATTACAACAAATATTACTTACATAAAATGGAACTAACACATATATAATACCTATGTTAATATTACAAACTATTTTGTTTTCAAAATAAAATATTATTATTTATTAAATTACATATAAAATATAAATATATTTTAATATAACCATATATATAAATTTTAATATATCATATATGTTTTAATTAAAATACTTTAATAAGAATCCGATATATATATAAATATTAACTATGTAATTAAAATATATAAAATAGATATAATTAATATATTTATTTAGGGTAACATATAAATCATTATTAAAACTGGTATATTAAAAATATCAACTTGTTTAAATATTGTTATATGTTTTAATATATATAAATGGTATAGGTTCGTGAATCCGAGGCCAACCCTGCATTGTTCATTATCGTCGTATGCATATTTTTACTACAAAATATCGTATTGTGAGTTTCATTTACTCCCTTTTTACTCTTTACGTTTTTAGGCTGAGAATACATGCAAATACTTTATTAACTGATTTACAATATTTATATGTGTGAGTTTCATTGATCCCCTTTTACTCTTTACATTTTTGGGGCTGAGAATACATGCAAATGCTTTAGTAACTGTTTTACAATAATTATATGCGTGAGTTTCATTTGCTCCCTTTTTAAATGCTTTTGCAATATATATTTTTGGGACTGAGAATACATGCGCAGCTTTTATAACTGTTTTACGAAATAGACACAAGTAATCGAAACTACATTCTATGGTTGAATTATCGAAATCGAATATGCCCTTTTTTATTAAGTCTGGTAATCTAAGAATTAGGGAACAGACACCCTAATTGACGCGAACTCTAAAGATAGATCTATCGGGCCCAACAAGCCCCATCCAAAGTACCGGATGCTTTAGTACTTCGAAATTTATATCATGTCCGAAGGAGGATCCCAGAATGATGGGGATATTCTTATATACAAATTGTGAATGTCGGTTACCAGGTGTTCAATCCATATGAATGATATTTTTGTCTCTATGCATGGGACGTATGTTTATGAGAAATGGAAATATGAAATCTTGTGGTCTATTAAAATTATGAAATGATTATTTATGATAAACTAATGAACTCACCAACCTTTTGGTTGACACTTTAAAGCATGTTTATTCTCAGGTACGAAAGAAATCTTCCGCTGTGCATTTGCTCATATTAGAGACATTACTTGAATTCATTCATGACATATTTCAAAAGACGTTGCATTCGAGTCGTTGAGTTCATCAAGATTATTTAAAGTCAATTATAGTTACATGTATTATGAAATAGTATGCCTGCCGTCAACTTTCGATGTAATGAAAGATTGTCTTTTCAAAAACGAATGCAATGTTTGTAAAATGTATCATATAGAGGTCAAGTACCTCGCGATGTAATCAACTGTTGTGAATCGTTTATAATCGATATGGACTTCGTCCGGATGGATTAGGACGGGTCTTCACAGTAGAGGACCCGAGTTCACCTAGGAGCATGAAGATCAAATGAAGAAGAAATACCCGCATCTATTTCCAGAAGATTCGTCAACACCTTCAACAGCTTAAAATTTAAGGACGAAATTTATTTAACGGGTAGGTACTGTAGTGACCCGAACTTTTCCATGTTTATATATATTAATTGAGATTGATATTTACATGATTAAATGTTTCTAACATGTTAAGCAATCAAACTTGTTAAGACTTGATTAATTGAAATATGTTTCATATAGACAATTGACCACCCAAGTTGACCGGCGATTCACGAACGTTAAAACTTGTAAAAACGACATGACGATATATATATGGATATACATATGGTTAACATGAGATTATGATAAGTAAGTATCTCCATAAGTATATTAACAATGAGTTATATACATATAAACAAGACTACTAACTTAAGGATTTCAAAACGAGACATATATGTAACGATTATCGTTGTAACGACATTTAAATGTATATATATCATATTAAGATATATTAATATATCATAATATCATGATAATATAATAATTTAACATCTCATTAGATATAATAAACAATGGGTTAACAACATTAATTGAGATCATTAACTTAAAGGTTTCAAAACAACACTTACATGTAACGACTAACGATGACTTAACGATTCAGTTAAAATGTATATACATGTAGTGTATTTAGATGTATTAAAATACTTTTGGAAGACTTCAAGACATATATCAAAACACTCATACTTAACGAAAATGGTTACAGTTACTTTTCCATTCTTTTCTTTCATCAAGATTTCTAGTCGTATTCTTACCCGTATTATACACAGCTTCAAAACGTACTTACTATGAGTATATACCAATAGGAACTAGCATGGGATTCCACTCTTGATTATGTCATGTATGACTAATCAATTTTAACTTCTACCATGAGCTAGTCAACTAACTAGAACTCCTTTTAACCCCACTCACCACTCACCAATTACCACTCATCATTCACTCCATTTCACTTCCAATTCTCTTTCTAATTCTCTCTCAACACACACATACTATTATGAACGTATTTTTCCAGTAGTTAATCATCATCTTCATCAAAAATCACTTCAAGAATCAAACTATAATCATCATAGGAAGAACACTTCAAGAACACTTCAAAAATCCCTTCAAGTTTACTAATTTACTTCCACGCTTTCTAATCCATTCCAAGTAATCATCTAAGATCAAGAAACCTTTGTTATATACAGTAGGTTATCTTTCTTATTCAAGGTAATATTCATATTCAAACTTTGATTCAATTTCTATAACTATAAACTATCTTAATTCGAGTAAAAATCTTACTTGAACTTGTTTTTGTGTCATGATCCTACTTCAAGAACTTTCAAGCCATCCAAGATCCTTTGAAGCTAGATCATTTCTTGTCACTTCCAGTAGGTTTACCTACTAAACTTGAGGTAGTAATGATGTTCATAACATCATTCGATTCATATATATAAAACTATCTTATTCGAAGGTTTAAACTCGTAATCACTAGAACATAGTTTAGTTAATTCTAAACTTGTTCGCAAACAAAAGTTAATCCTTCTAACTTGACTTTTAAAATTAACTACACACATGTTCTATATCTATATGATATGCTAACTTAATGATTTAAAACCTGGAAACACGAAAAACACCGTAAAACCGGATTTACGCCATCGTAGTAACACCGCAGGCTGTTTTGGGTTAGTTAATTAAAAACTATGATAAACTTTGATTTAAAAGTTGTTATTCTGAGAAAATGATTTTTATTATGAACATGAAACTATATCCAAAAATTATGGTTAAACTCAAAGTGGAAGTATGTTTTCTAAAATGGTCATCTAGACGTCGTTCTTTCGACTGAAATGACTACCTTTACAAAAACAACTAGTAACTTATTTTTCCGACTATAAACCTATACTTTTCTGTTTAGATTCATAAAATAGAGTTCAATATGAAACCATAGCAATTTGATTCACTCAAAACGGATTTAAAATGAAGAAGTTATGGATAAAACAAGATTGGATAATTTTTCTCATTTTAGCTACGTGAAAATTGGTAACAAATCAATTCAAACCATAACTTAATCAACTTGTATTGTATATTATGTGATCTTGAGATACCATAGACACGTATACAATGTTTCGACCTATCAAGTCGACACATCTATATATATTTCGGAACAAACATAGACACTCTATATGTGAATGTTGGAGTTAGCTATACAGGGTTGAGGTTGATTCCAAAATATATATAGTTTGAGTTGTGATCAATACTGAGATATGTATACACTGGGTTGTGGATTGATTCAAGATAATATATATCGATTTATTTCTGTACATCTAACTGTGGACAACTAGTTGTAGGTTACTAACGAGGACAGCTGACTTAACAAACTTAAAACATCAAAATGTATTAAAAGTGTTGTAAATATATTTTGAACATACTTTGATATATATGTACATATTTATTATAGGTTCGTGAATCGACCAGTGGCCAAGTCTTACTTCCCGACGAAGTAAAAAATCTGTGAAAGTGAGTTATAGTCCCACTTTTAAAATCTAATATTTTTGGGATGAGAATACATGCAGGTTTTATAAATGATTTACAAAATAGACACAAGTACGTGAAACTACATTCTATGGTTGAATTATTGAAATCGAATATGCCCCTTTTTATTAAGTCTGGTAATCTAAGAATTAGGGAACAGACACCCTAATTGACGCGAATCCTAAAGATAGATCTATTGGGCCTAACAAACCCCATCCAAAGTACCGGGTGCTTTAGTACTTTGAAATTTATATCATATTCGAAGGGTGTCCCGGAATGATGGGGATATTCTTATATATGCATCTTGTTAATGTCGGTTACTAGGTGTTCACCATATGAATGATTTTTATCTCTATGTATGGGATGTGTATTGAAATATGAAATCTTGTGGTCTATTGTTACGATTTGATATATATAGGTTAAACCTATAACTCACCAACATTTTTGTTGACGTTTAAAGCATGTTTATTCTC
Organism: Rutidosis leptorrhynchoides; assembly: GCF_046630445.1. NCBI lineage: Eukaryota > Viridiplantae > Streptophyta > Magnoliopsida > Asterales > Asteraceae > Rutidosis > Rutidosis leptorrhynchoides. The sequence goes on along the minus strand of NC_092339.1, from coordinate 224,385,196 downwards.
AGGTGAATACTAAGAGCTTCCGCTGTTGCATACTAAAATAAGGACAAGATTTGGAGTCCATGTTTGTATGATATTGTGTAAAAACTGCATTCAAGAAACTGATTTCGATGTAACGTATTTGTATTGTAAACCATTATGTAATGGTCGTGTGTAAACAGGATATTTTAGATTATCATTATTTGATAATCTACGTAAAGCTTTTTAAACCTTTATTTATGAAATAAAGGTTATGGTTTGTTTTAAAAATGAATGCAGTCTTTGAAAAACGCCGCATATAGAGGTCAAAACCTCTCAACAAAATCAATTAATATGGAACGTTTTTAATCAATAAGAACGGGACATTTCAAGAAATACAGGTTACAAGTCGTTTTTGTAAAGGTATTTATTTTAGTCGAAAGAACGACGTCTAGATGACCATTTTGGAAAACATAATTCCACTTTGAGTTTAACCATTATTTTTAGATATAGTTTCATTTTCATGAGAAAAATCATTTTCCCAGAAGAAAAACTTTTAAATCAAAGTTTATCATAGTTTTTAATTAACTAACCCAAAACAACCCGCGGTGTTACTACGACGGCGTATATCCGGTTTTACGGTGTTTTTCGTGTTTTTTTATTTTAAATAATTAAGTTATCATATCATATAGATATAGAACATGTGTTTAGTTGATTTTAAAAGTCAAGTTAGAAGGATTAACTTTTGTTTGCGAACAAGTTTAGAATTAACTAAACTATGTTCTAGTGATTTCAAGTTTAAACCTTCGAATAAGGTAGTTTTATATATATGAATCGAATGATTTTATGAACATCATTACCACCTTAGGTTTTGTGAATAAACCTACTGGAAATGAGAAAAATAGATCTAGCTTCAAAGGATCCTTGGATGGCTTGAAAGTTCTTGAAGCAGAGTCATGACACGAAAACAATGAACTACATAAGTAAAAACAAGACTACTAACTTAAGGATTTCGAAACGAGACATATATGTAACGATTATCGTTGTAACGAAATTTAAATGTATATATCATATTAAGATATATTAATATATCATAATATCATGATAATATAATAATTTAAAATCTCATTTGATATTATAAACTTTGGGTTAAAAACATTTAACAAGATCGTTAACCTAAAGGTCTCAAAACAACACTTACATGTAACGACTAACGATGACTTAACGACTCAGTTAAAATGTATATATATGTAGTGTTTTAATATGTATTCATACACTTTTTAAAGACTTCAAGACACTTATCAAAATACTTCTACTTAACAAAAATGCTTACAATTACATCCTCGTTCAGTTTCATCAACAATTCTACTCGTATGCACCCGTATTCGTACTCATACAATACACAGCTTTTAGATGTATGTACTATTGGTATATACACTCCAATGATCAGCTCTTAGCAGCCCATTTGAGTCACATAACACATGTGGGAACCATCATTTGGCAACTAGCATGAAATATCTCATAAAATTACAAAAATATGAGTAATCATTCATGACTTATTTACATGAAAACAAAATTACATGTCCTTTATATCTAATCCATACACCAACGACCAAAAACACCTACAAACACTTTCATTCTTCAATTTTCTTCATCTAATTGATCTCTCTCAAGTTCTATCTTCAAGTTCTAAATGTTCTTCATAAATTCCAAAAGTTCTAGTTTCATAAAATCAAGAATACTTCCAAGATTGCAAGTTTACTTCCAAGTTTTCTAAATCCATTCCAAGTAATCATCCAAGATCAAGAAACCTTTGTTACTTACAGTAGGTTATATTTCTAATACAAGGTAATAATCATATTCAAACTTTAATTCAATTTCTATAACTATAACAATCTTATTTCAAGTGATGATCTTACTTGAACTTGTTTTCGTGTCATGATTCTGCTTCAAGAACTTCGAGCCATCCAAGGATCCGTTGAAGCTAGATCCATTTTTCTATTTTCTAGTAGGTTTATCCAAGGAACTTAAGGTAGTAATAATGTTCATAACATCATTCGATTCATACATAAAAAGCTATCATATTCGAAGTGGTAAACTAGTAATCACTAGAACATAGTTTAGTTATTTCTAAACTTGTTCGCAAATAAAGTTAATCCTTCTAACTACACTTTTAAAATCAACTATACACATGATGTATATCTATATGATGTGCTAACTTAATGATTTAAAACCCGGAAACACGATAAACACCATAAAACCGGATTTACGCCGTCGTAGTTACAACCGGGGGCTGTTTTGGTTTGGATAATTAAAAACTATGAAAAACTTTGATTTAAAAGCTATACTTCTGGGAAAATGATTTTTATTATGAACATGAAACCATATCCAAAAATCATGGTTAAACTCAAAGTGAAAGTATGTTTTTCAAAACAGTCATCAAGATGTCGTTCTTTCGACGGAAATGACTACCTCTTTCAAAAACGACTTGTAACTTGTATTTCCGACTATAAACCTATACCTTTTCTATTTAGTTTCATAAATTCAAGTTCAATACAAAACCTTGGCCGCTTAAATCACTCAAAACGGATTAGAAACGAAGAAATGGCGAGCAAAACAAAATTGGTAAAAACTACTCATTTTAGCTACGTGAAAATTGGTAACAAATCTATTCAAACCATAACTTAATCAACTTGTATTGTATATTATGTAATCTTGAGATACCATAGACACGTATACAATATTTCGACCTATCATGTCGACACATCTATATATATTTCGGAACAACCATAGACACTCTATATGTGAATGTTGGAGTTAGCTATACAGGGTTGAGGTTGATTTCAAAATATATATAGTTTGAGTTGTGATCAATACTGAGATATGTATACACTGGGTCGTGGATTGATTCAAGATAATATATCAATTTATTTATGTACATCTAACTGTGGACAACTAGTTGTAGGTTACTAACGAGGACAGCTGACTTAATAAACTTAAAACATCAAAATGTATTAAAAGTGTTGTAAATATATTTTGAACATACTTTGATATATATGTACATATTTGTTATAGGTTCGTGAATCGACCAGTGGCTAAGTCTTACTTCCCGACGAAGTAAAAAATCTGGGAAAGTGAGTTATAGACCCACTTTTAAAATCTAATATTTTTGGGATGAGAATACATGCAGGTTTTATAAATGATTTACAAAATAGACACAAGTACGTGAAACTACATTCTATGGTTGAATTATCGAAATCGAATATGCCCCTTTTTATTAAGTCTGGTAATCTAAGAATTAGGGAACAGACACCCTAATTGACGCGAATCCTAAAGATAGATCTATTGGGCCTAACAAACCCCATCCAAAGTACCGTGTGCTTTAGTACTTCGAAATTTATATCATATTCGAAGGGTGTCCCGGAATGATGGGGATATTCTTATATATGTATCTTGTTAATGTCGGTTACCAGGTGTTCACCATATGAATGATTTTTATCTCTATGTTTGGGATGTGTATTGAAATATGAAATCTTGTGGTCTATTGTTACGATTTGATATATATAGGTTAAACCTATAACTCACCAACATTTTTGTTGACGTTTAAAGCATGTTTATTCTCAGGTGAATACTAAGAGCTTCCGTTGTTGCATACTAAAATAAGGACAAGATTTGGAGTCCATTGTTTGTATGATATTGTGTAAAAACTGCATTCAAGAAACTGATTTCGATGTAACGTATTTATATTGTAAACCATTATGTAATGGTCGTGTGTAAACAGGATATTTTAGATTATCATTATTTGATAATCTACGTAAAGCTTTTTAAACCTTTATTTATGAAATAAAGGTTATGGTTTGTTTAAAAAATGAATGCAGTCTTTGAAAAACGTCTCATATAGAGGTCAAAACCTCGCAACGAAATCAATTAATATGGAACGTTTTTAATCAATAAGAACGGGACATTTCAATATACACTCCAATAATCAGCTCTTAGCAGCCATGTGAGTCACCTAACACATGTGAGAACCATCATTTAGCAACTAGCATGAAATATCTCATAAAATTACAAAAATATTAGTAATCATTCATGACTTATTTACATGTATACAAAATTACACATCCTTTATATCTAATCCATATACCAACGACCAAAAACACCTACAAACACTTTCATTCTTCAATTTTCTTCATCTAATTGATCTCTCAAAAGTTCTATCTTCAAGTTCTAAGTGTTCTTCATAAATTCTATAAGTTCTAGTTTCATAAAATCAAGAATACTTCCAAGTTTGCTAGCTTACTTCCAATCTTGTAAAGTGATCATCCAACCTCAAGAAATCTTTCTTATTTATAGTAAGATATCTTTCTAATACAAGGTAATACTCATATTCAAACTTTGATTCAATTTCTATAACTATAACAATCTTATTTCGAGTGGAAATCTTACTTGAACTTGTTTTCGTGTCATTATTCTGCTTCAAGAACTTTCAAGCCATCCAAGGATCCTTTGAAGCTAGATCTATTTTTCTCATTTCCAGTAGGTTTATTCACAAAACCTAAGGTGGTAATGATGTTCATAAAATCATTCGATTCATATATATAAAACTACCTTATTCGAAGGTTTAAACTTGAAATCACTAGAACATAGTTTAGTTAATTCTAAACTTGTTCGCAAACAAAAGTTAATCCTTCTAACTTGACTTTTAAAATCAACTAAACATATGTTCTATATCTATATGATATGATAACTTAATTATTTAAAATCAAAAAACACGAAAAACACCGTAAAACCGGATATACGCCGTCGTAGTAACACCGCGGGCTGTTTTGGGTTATTTAATTAAAAACTATGATAAACTTTGATTTAAAAGTTTTTCTTCTGGGAAAATGATTTTTCTTATGAAAATGAAACTATATCTAAAAATAATGGTTAAACTCAAAGTGGAAGTATGTTTTCCAAAATGGTCATCTAGACGTCGTTCTTTCGACTTAAATAAATACCTTTACAAAAACGACTTGTAACCTGTATTTCTTGAAATGTCCCGTTCTTATTGATTAAAAATGTTCCATATTAATTTATTTTGTTGCGAGGTTTTGACCTCTATATGAGACGTTTTTCAAAGACTGCATTCATTTTTAAAATAAACCATAACCTTTATTTCATAAATAAAGGTTTAAAAGCTTTACGTAGATTATCAAATAATGATAATATAAAATATCATGTTTACACACGACCATTACATAATGGTTTACAATACAAATATGTTACATCGAAATCAGTTTCTTGAATGCAGTTTTTACACAATATCATACAAACATGGACTCCAAATCTTGTCCTTATTTTTGTATGCAACAGCGGAAGCTCTTAGTATTCACCTGAGAATAAACATGCTTTAAACGTCAACAAAAATGTTGGTGAGTTATAGGTTTAACCTATATGTATCAAATCGTAACAATAGACCACAAGATTTCATATTTCAATACATATCCCATACATAGAGATAAAAATCATTCATATGGTGAACACCTGGTAACCGACATTAACAAGATGCATATATATAAGAATATCCCCATCATTCCGGGACACCCTTCGGATATGATATAAATTTCAAAGTACTAAAGCATCCGGTACTTTGGATGGGGTTTGTTAGGCCCAATAGATCTATCTTTAAGATTCGCGTCAATTAGGGTGTCTGTTCCCTAATTCTTAGATTACCAGACTTAATAAAAAGGGGCATATTCGATTTTGATAATTTAACCATAGAATGTAGTTTCACGTACTTGTGTCTATTTTGTAAATCATTTATAAAACCTGCATGTATTCTCATCCCAAAAATATTAGATTTTAAAAGTGGGACTATAACTCACTTTCACAGATTTTTACTTCGTCGGAAAGTAAGACTTGGCCACTGGTTGATTCACGAACCTATAACAATATATACATATATATCAAAGTATGTTTAAAATATATTTACAACACTTTTAATATATTTTGATGTTTTAAGTTTATTAAGTCAGCTGTCCTCGTTAGTAACCTACAACTAGTTGTCCACAGTTAGATGTACAGAAATAAATCGATATATATTATCTTGAATCAATCCACGACCCAGTGTATACATATCTCAGTATTGATCACAACTCAAACTATATATATTTTGGAATCAACCTCAACCCTGTATAGCTAACTCCAACATTCACATATAGAGTGTCTAAGGTTGTTCCGAAATATATATAGATGTGTCGACATGATAGGTCAAAACATTGTATACGTGTCTATGGTATCTCAAGATCACATAATATACAATACAAGTTGATTAAGTTATGGTTTGAATAGATTTGTTACCAATTTTCACGTAGCTAAAATGAGTAGTTTTTACCAATTTTGTTTTGGTCGCCATTTCTTCGTTTCTAATCCGTTTTGAATGATTTAAGCGGCCATGGTTTCGTATTGAACTTTAATTTATGAAACTAAATAGAAAAGGTATAGGTTTATAGTCAGAAATACAAGTTACAAGTCGTTTTTGAAAGAGGTAGTCATTTCCGTCGAAAGAACGACATCTTGATGACTGTTTTGAAAAACATACTTTCACTTTGAGTTTAACCATGATTTTTGGATATGGTTTCATGTTCATAATAAAAATCATTTTTCCAGAAGTATAGCTTTTAAATCAAAGTTTTTCATAGTTTTTAATTATCCAAACCAAAACAGCCCCCGGTTGTAACTACGACGGCGTAAATCCGGTTTTATGGTGTTTATCGTGTTTCCGGGTTTTAAATCATTAAGTTAGCATATCATATAGATATAGATCATGTATATAGTTGATTTTAAAAGTGTAGTTAGAAGGATTAACTTTATTTGCGAACAAGTTTAGAATTAACTAAACTATGTTCTAGTGATTACTAGTTTACCACTTCGAATATGATAGCTTTTTATGTATGAATCGAATGATGTTATGAACATCATTACTATCTTAAGTTCCTTGGATAAACCTACTGGAAAAGAGAAAAATGGATCTAGCTTCAACGGATCCTTGGATGGCTCGAAGTTCTTGAAGCAGAATCATGACACGAAAATAATTTCAAGTAAGATTTCCACTCGAAATAAGATTGTTATAGTTATAGAAATTGAATTAAAGTTTGAATATGATTATTACCTTGTATTAGAAAGATAACCTACTGTAAGTAACAAAGGTTTCTTGATCTTGGATGATTACTTGGAATGGATTTAGAAAACTTGGAAGTAAACTTGCAATCTTTGAAGTATTCTTGATTTTATGAAACTAGAACTTTTGGAATTTATGAAGAACACTTAGAACTTGAAGATAGAACTTGAGAGAGATCAATTAGATGAAGAAAATTGAAGAATGAAAGTGTTTTTAGGTGTTTTTAGTCGTTGGTGTATGGATTAGATATAAAGGATATGTAATTTTGTTTTCATGTAAATAAGTCATGAATGATTACTCATATTTTTGTAATTTTATGAGATATTTCATGCTAATTTCCAAATGATGGTTCCCACATGTGTTAGGTGAATCACATGGGCTGCTAAGAGCTGATCATTGGAGTGTATATACCAATAGTACATACATCTAAAAGCTGTGTATTGTACGAGTACGAATACGGGTGCATACGAGTAGAATTGTTGATGAAACTGAACGAGGATGTAATTGTAAGAATTTTTGTTAAGTAGAAGTATTTTGATAAGTGTATTAAAGTCTTTCAAAAGTGTATGAATACATATTAAAACACTACATGTATATATATTTTAACTGAGTCGTTAAGTCATCGTTAGTCGTTACATGTAAGTGTTGTTTTGAGACCTTTAGGTTAACGATCTTGTTAAATGTTGTTAACCCAAAGTTTATAATATCAAATGAGATTTTAAATTATTATATTATCATGATATTATGATATATTAATATATCTTAATATGATATATACATTTAAATGTCGTTACAACGATAATCGTTACATATATGTCTCGTTTCGAAATCCTTAAGTTAGTAGTCTTGTTTTTACTTATGTAGTTCATTGTTAATACACTTAATGATATATTTAATTATCATATTATCATGTTATATATAATATAACAATGTATTAATATGCTTCATATATATTTAGTATGACGTGGTTATAACGATAATCGTTATATGTATCGTTTCGAGTTTCATACGTCAATAGTCTCCTTTTTAAGTATATAACTTATTGTTACTATTTTTAATGAGATACTTGATGATCATTATATCATGTTAAACATATATATTTATTCATTTATGTATCATCATGTCATATACAACTTATAGCGTTCGTGAATCATTGGTCAAACTTGGTAATCAGACGTTTACAAAATTTCTGTTTCAATTAACCAAGTCTTAACAAGTTTGATTGCTTAACATGTTGGAAACATTTAATAATGTAAATATCAATTTCATTTAATATATATATAAACATGGAAAAGTTCGGGTCACTACATATATACCAATAGTACATACATCTAAAAGCTGTGTATTGTACGAGTACGAATACGGGTGAATACGAGTAGAATTGTTGATAAAACTGAACGAGGATGTAATTGTAAGCATTTTTGTTAAGTAGAAGTATTTTGATAAGTGTCTTGAAGTCTTTCAAAAGTGTATGAATACATATTAAAACACCACATGTATGAATACATATTAAAACACCACATGTAAAACACCAATATCTTAATATGATTCATATATAATTAGTAAGACGTTGTTATAACGATAATAGTTATATATATCGTTTCGAGTTTCTTAATTCAATAAACTAAATTTTATGTATATAACTCATTGTTAAAATACATAATGAGATACTTACTTATCATAATATCATGTTAATTATATATATAATCATATATATGTCATCATATAGTTTTTACAAGTTTTAACGTTCGTGAATCACCGGTCAACTTGGGTGGTCAATTGTCTATATGAAACCTATTTCAATTAATCAAGTCTTAACAAGTTTGATTGCTTAACATGTTGGAAACACTTAATCATGTAAATATCAATTTCATTTAATATATATAAACATGGAAAAGTTCGGGTCACTACAGTACCTACCCGTTAAATAAATTTCGTCCCGAAATTTTAAGCAGTTAGAGGTGTTGACGTATCTTCTGGAAATAAGTGCGGGTATTTCTTCTTCATCTGATCGTCTTGTTCCCAGGTGAACTCGGGTCCTCTACGAGCATTCCATCGAACCTTAACAATTGGTATCTTGTTTTGTTTAAGTCTTTTAACCTCACGATCCATTATTTCGACGGGTTCTTCGATGAATTGAAGTTTTTCGATGATTTGGATTTCGTCTAACGGAATAGTGAGATCTTCTTTAGCAAAAAATTTCTTCAATTTCGAGACGTGGAAAGTGTTATGTACAGCTACGAGTTGTTGAGGTAACTCAAGTCGGTAAGCTACTGGTCCGACACGATCAATAATCTTGAATGGTCCAATATACCTTGGATTTAATTTCCCTCGTTTACCAAATCGAACAAAGCCTTTCCAAGGTGCAACCTTAAGCATGACCATCTCTCCAATTTCAAATTCTATATCTTTTCTTTTAATGTCGGCGTAGCTCTTTTGTCGACTTTGGGCGGTTTTCAACTGTTGTTGAATTTGGATGATCTTCTCGGTAGTTTCTTGTATTATCTCCGGACCCGTAATCTGTCTATCCCCCACTTCATTGAAAAAAATTGAAGACCTGCACTTTCTACCATAAAGTGCTTCAACGGCGCCATCTCAATGCTTGAATGGTAGCTGTTATTGTAGAAAAATTCTGCTAACGGTAGATGTCGATCCCAACTGTTTCCGAAATCAATAACACATGCTCGTAGCATGTCTTCAAGCATTTGTATTGACCTTTCGCTCTGCCCATCAGTTTGTGGATGATAGGCAGTACTCATGTCTAAACGAGTTCCTAATGCTTGCTGTAATGTCTGCCAGAATCTTGAAATAAATCTGCCATTCCTATCAGAGATAATACAGATTGGTATTCCATGTCTGGAGACGACTTCCTTCAAATACAGTCGTGCTAACTTCTCCATCTTGTCATCTTCTCTTATTGGTAGGAAGTGTGCTGATTTGGTGAGACGATCAACTATTACCTAAATAGTATCAAAATCACTTACAGTCCTTGGCAATTTAGTGATGAAATCCATGGTAATGTTTTCGCATTTCCATTCCTTGATTTCGGGTTGTTGAAGTAGACCTGATGGTTTCTGATGCTCTGCTTTGACCTTAGAACACGTCAAACATTCCCCTACATATTTAGCAACATCGGCTTTCATATCTAGCCACCAAAAATGTTTCTTGAGATCCTTGTACATCTTCACCGTTCCAGGGTGTATTGAGTATCTAGTTTTATGAGCTTCTCTAAGTACCATTTCTCTCATATCTCAAAATTTTGGTACCCAAATGCTTTCAGCCCTATACCGGGTTCCGTCTTCCCGAATATTAAGATGCTCCTCCAATCCTTTGGGTATTTCATCCTTTAAATTTCCATATTTTAAAACTCCTTGTTGCGCCTCCTTTATTTGAGTAGTAAGGTTAGTGTGAATCATTATATTCATAGCTTTTACTCGAATGGGTTCTCTGTCCTTTCTGCTCAAGGCGTCGGCTACCACATTTGCCTTCCCCGGGTGGTAACGAATCTCAAAGTTGTAATCATTCAACAATTCAATCCACCTACGCTGCCTCATATTCAGTTGTTTCTGATTAAATATGTGTTGAAGACTTTTGTGGTCGGTATATATAATACTTTTGACCTCATATAAGTAGTGCCTCCAAGTTTTTAATGCAAAAACAACCGCGCCTAATTCCAAATCATGCGTCGTATAATTCTGTTCGTGAATCTTCAATTGTCTAGACGTATAAGCAATTACTTTCGTTCGTTGCATTAATACACAACCGAGACCTTGCTTTGAGGCGTCACAATATATCACAAAATCATCATTCCCTTCAGGTAATAACAATATAGGTGCCGTAGTTAACTTTTTCTTTAACAATTGAAAACGCTTTCACTTGTTCATCTTTCCATTCAAAATTCTTCCCTTTATGCGTTAATGCAGTCAAGGGTTTTGCTATTCTGGAAAAGTCTTGGATGAACCTTCTGTAGTAACTAGCTAGTCCTAAAAATTGGCGTATGTGTTTCGGAGTTTTCGGGGTTTCCCACTTTTCAACGGTTTCAATCTTTGCTGGATCCACCTGAATACCTTCTTTGTTCACTATATGACCGAGGAATTGAACTTCTTCCAACCAAAATGCACACTTTGAAAACCTAGCGTACAGTTTTTCTTTTCTCAGTAACTCTAGCACTTTTCTCAAATGTTCTTCGTGCTCTTGATCATTCTTCGAGTAAATAAGTATGTCATCGATGAAAACAATGACAAACTTGTCAAGATATGGCCCACACACTCGGTTCATGAGGTCCATGAACACAGCTGGTGCGTTAGTCAATCCAAACGGCATAACCATAAACTCGTAATGACCGTAACGCATCCTAAAAGCAGTCTTTGGAATATCATCCTCCTTCACCCGCATTTGATGATATCCAGAACTTAAATCGATCTTTGAATAAACAGGCGAGCTTTGTAGTTGATCAAATAAGTCATTGATTCTCGGTAGTGGGTAGCGGTTCTTGATAGTAAGTTTGTTCATCTCTCGGTAGTCGATACACAACCTGAATGTACCATCTTTCTTCTTGACAAACAAAACAGGAGCTCCCCATGGTGATGTGCTTGGTTGAATGAAACCAAGCTCTAAAAGTTCCTGTAACTGACTTTGTAATTCTTTCATTTCGCTGGGTGCGAGTCTGTATGGAGCACGAGCTATTGGTGCAGCTCCTGGTACAGGGTCTATTTGAAATTCAACGGATCGATGTGGGAGTAATCCCGGTAATTCTTTCGAAAATACATCGGGAAATTCTTTTGCGACGGGAACATCACTGATGTTCTTTTCTTCAGGTTTAACTTCCTCGATGTGTGCTAGAATGACATAACAACCTTTTCTTATTAGTTTTTGCGCCTTCAAACTACTAATAAGATTTAATTTCGCGTTATTCTTTTCTCCGTACACCATTAAAGGTTTCCTTTTTCACGCATAATGCGAATCGCATTTTTTGTAACAAACGACCTCTGCTCTTACCTTTTTCAACCAGTCCATGCAAATTATTACATCAAAACTTCCTAACTCGACTGGTACTAAATCAATTTTAAATGTTTCATCCCCCAGTTTAATTTCTCTCTCCCGACATATATTATCTGCTGAAATTAATTTACCGTTTGCTAATTCGAGTAAAAATTTACTATCCAAAGGCGTCAATGGGCAACTTAATTTAGCACAAAATTATCTACTCATATAGCTTCTATCCGCACCTAAACAAATAAAACATAAGCAGATTTATCGTCAATAAGAAACGTACCCGTAACAAGCTCCGGGTCTTCCTGTGCTTCTGCCGCATTAATATTGAAAACTCTTCCATGGCCCTGCCCATTAGTATTCCCCTAATTCGGGCAATTTCTAATAATGTGACTCGGTTTTCCACATTTATAACAAACAGCGTTGGTATTACTTGCTCCGACACTATTCGTTTCGGCATTACTTGTTCCGACAATATTTGTTCATTTAGTTCTGTTAAACTTTGGTCCGTAGACCTCACACTTTGTCACACTATGACCATTTATTTTACACCTGTTGCAAAATGTCGTGCAAAACCCCTGATGATTTTCTTCACACCTATGACATGCCTGTTTTTGGTTTTTGTTGCCGTTGTTGTTATTGAGTTATTGTTGTTGTTGAAACGATTGTTGTAGTTGTTGTTGTTGGGCTATTTGTTGTAGTTATTGTTAGAATTGCGGTTATTGTTGCGATTTTTGTTGCAGTTATTGGGATAGTTGTTGCGATTTTGGTTGTAATTGTTGTTGTTGTACTGGTGACTCTTGTCACCGTTTTCCTCTCACTTCCTCTTGAGTTGTTTCGTGTTGGCTTCTTCGGTCGCCTGCTCTTTAATTCTTCTCTCAATCTGATTTATGAGTTTATGAGCCATTCGACTTGCCTTCTGTATAGAATCGGGCTCGTGTGAACTCACATCTTCTTGAATCCTTACTCGTAACCCTTTTACAAACTCGTCGATCTTCTCTTCTTCATCTTCGAATGCTCCCAGACACAATAGGCACAACTCGGTGAATCGTCGTTCAAAAGTGGTAACGTCGAACCCTTGTGTTCGTAACTCTCTAAGTTCTGCCTTGAGTTTATTGACTTCGTTTCTAGGACGGTACTGCTCGTTCATCAATTGCTTGAATGCCGACCACGGTAGTGCGTAAGCAGCATTTTGTCCTACCTGTTCAAGATAGGTGTTCCACCACGTTAATGCAGTACCTGTGAAGGTATGCGTAGCATACTTAACTTTGTCCTCTTCAGTACACTTACTTATGGCAAACACCGATTCGACTTTCTCGGTCCACCATTTCAATCCAATTGGTCCTTCGGTTCTATCAAATTCCAAAGGTTTGTAGGCAGTGAATTCTTTATAGGAGCATCCTACACGATTTCTTGCGCCGTTAGCTGCATTGCTAGATTCAGAGTTATTGTTGGTATGTAGCGCAGCCTGTACTGTGGCTATGTTTGCAGCAAGAAAGGTACGAAATTCTTCTTCGCTCATATTCATGGTGTGTCGAGTAGTCGGTGCCATTTCCTTCAAAATAGTCAACTGAATCGAGTTAATCATACAGAATATTAAGAGTAGTCAATAGTATTTCGTAGCATAATATGAACTCATTTATAAAAGCTTTTTCTTCATATTAGCGTTTTATAAGTTTAAATTCGGGTACTACCTACCCGTTAAGTTCATACTTAGTAGCTAATATACAATTCAACTACTACAATTCCATATGAAAAACTGATTATAATAATATATCACATACAAATATTCTTCAAACTTACAACTTCGCTATATTATAAATAACATGAAATATAGTACACTTTGATACATGACAGTTTTTGAATATAAACCTAGTTAATACGCAAGTTGTTCAGCAAAGGAAATAAAGACACGTAATTAATAAGTCCAGAAACAAGTCATGCATTCTGGTTTTACTAAGACGACTTCCCATCCTTTGTCTTGTGGAAAATAACCGTTATGACCATTGGCTAGGCAGCAGGTTGTAATGTCGTCAAAAGGACAAGGGTTTCGTAATGTCCAACAGCCCCGTAATAATCTAAAAACCATGTTTCTCACCCCAACTACTGAATCCGTCACTTTTGGGAAGGTTTTATTTAAAAGTTGCAATCCGATGTTCTTTTTCTCACTTTTGTAAGAAGCGAACATCACTAACCCGTAAGCATAACATGCTTCTTTATGTTGCATGTTAGAAGCTCTTTCTAATTCATGAAATCCTATGTTGGGATATGTTGAGTCAAAATAGGTTCTTAACCCGTAGCATAAAATTGCATTTGGGTTCCCCGCATTTAACGCATTAAAGAAAACACGGCGTAACTTACGGTCTCCCCAATGTGATATACCCCACCTACTAAAGGAAAGCCTTTTATAAACTAAGGCATTTCTGGAAAGTCTTTCAAATGTTTGACAAGTTAATTTTGCCATAATTAATTGTGCTGATGAATTTTGACCGACTCTAGACAAGATTTCCTCAATCATATCCTCTGGTAGATCTTCTAAAATATTCGGTTGTTTACCCTTAACGTCCATTTTGTTTTTATACTGTAAAATAGACAAGGATTAGATTCGTAAAGATAATTAACAAACAATACAAGCAATTTTTACATAGAACATAAAAGTACAAGCACACTACAATACATTTAATACACAACATAATTACAACCCTCTAATCTGAATTACTGGTTTCTTCTTCTTCGGACTTTGTTCGTTTTCCTAATTTTCTAGGAATATATGGTGTTCCTCTAATACGAGCTGTCATTTTCCATAATGGTTTAGAAAAACCTGGTGGTTTAGAGGTTCCCGGGTCATTGTTACATTTTAGGAAATACGGATGTTACCGATACATATAAAGTTCATCGGGGTTGGAATCGGGTTTCTCTATTTTTATACCTTTTCCCTTATTATTTTCTTTCGCTTTATTAAATTGGGTCGAGGTAATTTCTATAACATTATCGGAATCCTCATCGGGATCCGATTCATCGGAAAATTGGTAATCTTCCCAATATTTTGCTTCCTCGACGGAAACACCATTGACCATTATTAACTTTGGTCCGTTGGTTGAGGATTTTCTTTTATTTAATCGATTTACTATAGGTATCAATATTTCTTCCTCCGGATCCTCTTCTTCTTCTAGTTCCTCCTCTTCCGATTCCTCCTCTTCTGGTTCCTCTTCTTCCGGTTCCTCCTCTTCCGGTTCCTCCTCTTTCGGTTCCTCTTCGGGAATTTGTGAATCTTCCCAAAATATATTCGACTCTTCATTATTATTACGTGAATCAATGGGATTTGTACTAAAGGTAGACATCTATCACACAATATTAAACACGTTAAGAGATTAATATATTATTTACATGTTAATAATATTTAGTTTCCAACAACAACAAAAATGTTAAGCAATCGTTTTTGAAGAAAAACACGGTCGAAGTCCAGACTCACTAATACATCCTAACAAACTCGGTAATACACACTAATGCAATTTTCTGGTTCTCTAAGACCAACGCTCGGATACCAACTGAAACGTCCCGTTCATATTGATTATAAACGTTCCATATTAATTAATTTCGTCGCGAGGTTTTGACCTCTATATGAGACGTTTTTCAAAGACTGCATACATTTTTAAAATAACCATAACCTTTATTTTATCGATAAAGGTTTAAAAAGTATTACGTAGATTATCAAGTAATGGTAATCTAAAATATACCGTTTACACACGACCATTACATAATGGTATACAATAAGAATATATTACATCAAAAATAAGTTTCTTGAATGCAGTTTTTACATAATATCATACAAGCATGGACTCCAAATCTTGTCCTTATTTTAGTATGCAACAGCGGAAGCTCTTAATAATCACCTGAGAATAAACATCCTTAAAACGTCAACAAAAATGTTGGTGAGTTATAGGTTTAACCTATATATTATCAAATCATAATAATAATAGACCACAAGATTTCATATTTCAATATACATCCCATACATAGAGATAAAATTCCTTCATATGGTGAACACCTGGTAACCGACATTAACAAGATGCATATAAGAATATCCCCTATCATTCCGGGAAATCCTTCGGACATGATAAAAATGAATTCGAAGTACTAAAGCATCCGGTACTTTGGATGGGGTTCGTTACGCCCAATAGATCTATCTTTAGGATTCGCGTCAATTAGTAGATCGGTTGACTAATTCTTAGGTTACCAAGCAAAAGGGGCATATTCGGCTTCGATCATTCACCCATATAATGTAGTTTCATTTACTTGTGTCTATTTCATCAAACATTTATAAAACTGCATGTATTCTCATCCCAAAATTTTAGATTTTAAAAGTGGGACTATAACTCACTTTCACAGATTTTTACTTCGTCGGAAAGTAAGACTTAGCCACTGGTCGATTCACGAACCTATAACAAATATGTACATATATATCAAAGTATGTTCAAAATATATTTACAACACTTTTAATACATTTTGATGTTTTAAGTTTATTAAGTCAGCTGTCCTCGTTAGTAACCTACAACTAGTTGTCCGCAATTAGATGTACAGAAATAAATTGTTATATATTATCTTGAATCAATCCACGACCCAGTGTATACACGTCTCAGGCTAGATCACACCTCAAAGTATATATATTTTTGGAATCAACCTCAACACTGTATAGCTAACTCCAACATTACTGCATATAGAATGTCTATGGTTGTTCCAAATAATATATATACATGGGTCGATATGATATGTCAAAACATTTGCATACGTGTCTATGGTATCCCAAGATTACATAATATATTATAATACATGTATAATACAATATAAGTTAGCTAGGACATGATTAATATAGATTTGTTACCAATTTTCACGTAGCTACAACAAGAAAAATTATCCAATCTTTTTTTACACATAAATTCTTCGTTTTATATCCGTTTTGAGTGAATCAAGTGGCTATGGTTTCATATTGAACTTAAGTTTATGAATCTAAACAGAAAAAGTATAAGTTTATAGTAAAAAATACAGGTTACAAGTCATTTTTGTAAAGGTAGTCATGTCAATTAACGATTACTGGACAAAGGTTAGTAGAGATTAACTTTCAACACAATGATTGTCTCATGTTTCTTGATAAAGTTAATTATTTAGTTTTCTTAATATTGAAAACGTTTTACGACATAGATGAAACCTTTTAAAGAATGATTTTGAATATAACTAATTCTGGAAAACTAAATTATATTTATTCGATTTAGTTCAAATATATGAAAGCGTTCTTCAAAATAATAGATTTTTAATTATTATAACATTTCGATAAAAAGATGTGAATGTAATTAGTTTTAGAGAACTATAGTTATTCGATTTAGTATGGGCACGTTTTTCGATATAATAGAATTTGATTGTTAAAATGTTTTTATGGATTTTCAATGATATGAAAATGAAAATAAAGATAAAATAAAGGTTTCTAATGAGCACTAAAAGACTATAACATTTCATCTCAAGATTTCAAGTTAAAATGATGGAAATCACTAAACCTGCGCACTTGCACGAGAAAAATTATAACTAAGTCATACTGACTCGAAAAAGGGTGATTCCGGTGTCCAGACGTCCGTTACTCAAAAATCTACAACTTTCGTGAAGACACAACATTCGGACCGCGTACCTATCTACGCGAAACGCGTAATGTTTGTCAACATAAAAAGTTTGTCGACATAAAAAGTGATGGCGGCTTACCTTTTTCTTAAATTAGGCACAGTTTATTATTATTATATTATATATTATATTATTATATTATTATTTTACATATATATATATATATATATATATATATGAACAAAGTACTTGTGATTAGGAACTTAAAAACACGCACACACTCACATAAATAAATCACTCTGTATATTTCTTAGCTTAAATTTTAAATTAGTAGTATGGTACTGTACCAAGTGATACACGGATATTTTAATTCGGGTTACAAATCGATTATAACTAAGGAAAACTATGGGTTATTGCCAAGGAGGTTATGGGTAATATTCGAGGATATATTTATGAATCAAACCTAGTGTTTTTCATCTCTGTTACGTCTACGTACTTTCCTACAATATTGAATCTCAATATTGATATGTAAGTACTTATATTTTATCTTTTATATTATAATTGTGTATCCATGTCTAGTGCTCGAGTATATATATATATATATATATTTATACATGCTTGTATTCTAAATTTCGTCGCTAAACAGTTTATAATGAATCACGAATTAAATACATATATTACTGGTAAAAGGTATATGATATACATGTTTTTGGAAAGCTAGCGAAAAATTAACAACTTTTCATTTAGATATCGAATAGTTTTGATGAACAGATTAAAAGATATAAGCAACTAAATTATGATTGACGTTAATTGAAATTGCTTTTGAATCTACAATTAAGATTTAAACAACTTGTTTACGAGATTGTTAAAATGTATTTTTAAATATTACCAACCGAGTAAATGAATCCTTATATAAGGCATGTCTCGTATTGTTGAACTAAAGTCAGAATGACTTTTTGAAATGACTTTTGATAAACTTTTGTATGTCGATCTCGAGCATTAGGGTTGTGATACACTATGACCAGACCTAGCTTGATAGACATTTATTGATCAACATATGTTCTCTAGGTTAAGATCTACGATTATTTGATAATCCGAGTTTCGGTCACATTACGATGAACAACTTTATATGCTGCTAAGGTGAGTTTCATTTGCTCCCTTTTTAATTGCTTTTGCAATCTATATTTTTGAGCTGAGAATACATGCACTTTATTTTAAACACAATGGATACAAGTACATACTAAATTCTACACCGAGTTTGAACCGAAAATCCCTTAGCTTTGGTAACTAGTAAGTGCCGGTTATAAGAACTGATGGGCGCGAGTAGTTATATATGGATCCATAGGGCTTGACATCCCCGTCTGTTCTAGGTATAGAAACCCTAGACTAAACTATAAAACAGACGTATGCTATTTGAGTTTAATACACGTTGGTTTGCATGTATTGTACATGTTGGTTGCATGTATGTTTAAACAGGGGTACTTATTATATATACGTTAAAGTTTAGTTACCAGGGTGCTCAATCTTGTAGAATATTTTGATAAACGTTTCTGAATGAAATAGCTGAAATCTTGTAATCCACCTTTATAAACAGATTATGCATAACACTAAAACTATGAACTCACCAACTTTTGTGTTGACACTTGTTAGCATGTTTATTCTCAGGTTCCCTAGAAGTCTTCCGCTGTTTGCTTATATGTTATACAAGCCATGTGCATGGAGTCATACATGATTTATTCAAGAAAACGTTGCATTCACAAAATCATCACCATCTATCTTATTTTGGCTGCATTGTCAACGGAAGTACTATTGTAAACTATTATTTACGGTGATTTTTTATATGTAGAAATCATCAGATGTCGAAAACCGTTAATTTAAATATTCATATATGGTGTGCCTTTTCAAAAGAATGCAATGTTTACAAAACATATCATATAGGGGTCAAATACCTCGCAATGAAATCAATGAATGACGTGTTCATCCATATGGATTTGGAGCGATCGTCACAGTTGGTATCAGAGCATTGGTCCTAGCAAACCAGGTCTTGCATGAATGTGTCTAACTGATAGTTGTTAAGATGCATTAGTAAGTCTGGACTTCGACCGTGTCTGCATGTTAAAAGTTTTGCTTATAATTTCTTATCAGAAATTACATGCTTATCATTCTTAAGTCTAGACACATTTTACTGCATTGATTGCATGAATAGTGTATAGACAAAATTCATATCTTAGCGTATCTGTTACTGTAAACTTTTCCTGACATCTTTCGAAAATTTCTCCGTGATTTATGGAATTTGGTATTATATATACATATATAAATTATGTATTGAATAATACCAAACTAAATTCTATAATCTAATTCATATCAAAAATCATCTCCCTAATTATACAAGATGGATCCCGTATCTAGTTCAAATTCCTTAAACTCTGACAGCTATTCCGATATGGATATTCACCTGAATTCCGAAGACAGTGTAACCGGAATGGATCAACTAATTAGCCATCATCTATTCTGGATGAATTGGGGATGGGTTCGTAATCTACTTAATCATTAGAGACAAGAAGAAGGTGATACCTTCCATCTACCACATTCAGCTCTTGGCGAAGAACCTGAAGCACTTACCGGCGAACCCGTTCGAAACACCATTTTCATCCTCATTTCCAAAACAGCTCGCAACAACTATGTAATATCCAATATTGTAAATCTTATTCATTTACTTGTCCGAACCGCCAATTATCCCAGTATAATAGAAGAAGTCAACGAGCTTCGTGCTCGGGTTGTGGCTTTGGAGAATATGGTGCAAGGATTACAAACACCAGCAGCACCACCAGCAGCATAAACAGTACCACCGATAACAACACCAACAGTACCATTACCACCACCAACAATAACATCCCCATCACACGCCTCAACATCATAATCTATACCTCGGATATCAACATCATACGCACCATAGGTACCAAGGAGTACCAACAACAATAACCGATGAAGTATTGATTCATAATTTCATTGGAGAAATATTCTACGGCGATTATGTAATCTCTAAAGTCTTAGGGATAATCTATTCCCGCCGTAACCGTAAATCAGATGAGTGGACCGAAATGATAGAAGGAAGAGTAGAAACCCTGACCGGAATGGTGCATGATTTACAAGCTAGACTTGTTTTACCAGCAGCATCAACAGTATCGTCAGTATCACCAACAACGGCAAAACCTGTAGCACTGCAAGTTCCGCCAATTTCATAATCACCAACATCATCATAAATCAACAACGCGTATATTGTATCAACGAGTTATGAAGTATTAACTCATTTCCCGGGAAGAAATTTTATGTATATTTAATATATATGAATTTTGAAATCAAAATAAATCTTTTCGTACTAAGCTATTACGTGTGAATCTTAACTGGTAGGTACTACCCGGTTAGTTCATATTACTAATATGCAATGATGTACATCCTTCCTTAACAACTTAACCATCGTTAACTACAATCTCTGTTTCAATCCAATGAATTTCATTTCATAATAAACCAAGTGTATTATTCAATTACATAATTAATTTTACATTTTCATTTTCGATGTACTCGAAACTATCCAGAAAACATCATCTGTGCCTTGTAAGGTTCACAAGAATTTCACGAGCATCAACATCCTTCAGCAAAGAATATCAATAAGAATAAATAATGAAGTATTAATTTCATTAGCGAAATACTCCGCAAAGATTAAGTAATCTTTAATATTTTAGAGATTATTCATTTCTAATTCCAGCCAACAATCAAATGAGCTTAATATGATATTAACTCATTAAATCTGTATTACATCTGAAGAAAATATACATACATATATTTTCATAAAAACGGTAATAAAAATTCTTTTGTACAAAGTATTAATTGTGAAATCTTTAACGGGTAGGTAATACTCGGAAAATATATAAGTTCACAATTAATATGTTATACTGTACATTCTTCAACTTTGATTCAAAAATTATTAACAATACCCACAACGATATACAATCGTTTTCATACAAATTCGATTACATATTCTGATATTGACGGATCAGAATCCAAGTCATAACTCTAAACCAATAACATCATTCTTAGATCTCTACATCTTTCAAAGCTATACTTTGACTTCAAAACTGTGCAAGATCCTTTAGCGTTGTTAATATCGAAAATAATCTTGCAATTCCTTTTCAAAGTATCCAGTATTATCAACCGTTCAACCAGTCAACGACGACCTTTCAGACTTGTAATTTTGGCATATACATTTTTGTTACTGGGGAACCTTTCATGTTCCACCACATTAACAGTAAATGTACCAGCAAATTCATTAATCTGTGACTTAAAGTCTCTCCGAAAAACCATTATAATTGTTCATTGAAACCCTATCATGTACTCATCCACATCTTGTAACGGGAATTAGCAATCAGTATTTCGAATTTCGCAGAAATTCTACTCCAACAGTTATATATATACATATAATGTCTATCTCCTGGACTTACATACTTCGAATGTGAAGTTTCTGAAAAACACCCTGAACTGCGAACTAGTTCTCGAAATACTGATGAAGCAGCAAAAACTGTGAACGACTTTAACAATCAAAAGTTTGATGATAAAGAATGGTATGGTGGCAAAGCTCAGAAAAAAAAGAAGGTTTAGAACTGGAAAATGGATTGAGCAAAGTATGAAGGAGGTTGTGGATAAATTACAAAGACTGAACCTGCCTTCAAAGAATCCAAATGATTCAGTGTCTGCTGAAATCCTTAGTAAATACCTTGCTCCTTACTCTACAACCCTTGCGGACAATATTCTTCATCATCCTCTGATATTAGAAATTCTAAGATATTATCATATCTTTCATTATAAATATCTTCGATATTTCTGAAGATATCTTCATAACTATTATCATCCGAAATTATTTATCTCTTCACGCTATCTGTGTTACATCATAAAAGAAACTATTTTAGTTTCTAATTTCTGAAAATTTCGAAAAATGGATGTTTTTGAAGTAGTGTTGGGAATTGAAGCATGAGTTAGTATAATATAATGACATTTGATCAACGTGATTATATTATATTAAGTCATGCTGAGTTTCTAATGGAACGTGATAAAGGTTCACCGATCACACCCTCATCATGAACCATGTTACATAACTCTTTCATTCTATATAATCTCTAAATATATCAAGAAAATATATTTCTTGATGATTCGGTCTTTTCCAGATATTCTGGTAATTTGACAAATCAAGATCGTGCCATTATAATTTCTTTCTTATAACATTAATTATATTCATTCTAAAATTCATACCTACGAATTCTGGACCATTATTCGCTTGACTTAAAGTCGGGAAGAGAAAACGAAAGCATGAAGCTCCGAAATATAATGAAAAATATAAAGCCCAAAAACAACCCCGAAATTACAAACCGTGTATATCAATGCGTATAGCAATATAAAGACACGGGAGAATGAAAAACAATATAACCCCAAGGTAATAGTAGAAGAAAATAACCTCCTCTGGTGGCAGATGAAAAAGAAGAATGAATGATATGATAGCCAAGAAAATATCAAGAATCAGAACTGGATAAAGCATTTTCACAAATCTTTTGTAAGTATGAAATAAGGAAGAAGATTATAGGAGTGGTGAAAATAAATGAAACGGAAGAGGTCAATTTATAGCAAAATATCAGACATAGCAATCTAGGCAGATTACGCATTTAATCAAAGGAAATCCTAATTTCCTTAAATTTCGAAGAATCAAGTCTTATTTAAATTATGAAGATTTCTATTCCTTAAATTTCGAAAATCAATCGTTACTACGTCAAGAGATAAGATGAATCTCTATTCTCCATTTCACTCTATTATGATAACTTCCCTCATACGCTTCGAGTAATTGAATTTTTTTATCCATATTATTCAATGGTGATAAAAATTTTATTTATCGACTCATATTCATCATAAAAACATTTTTATTGTTAGCCATGACGACCTCACTCAAATTTTGGGACGAAATTTCTTTAACGGGTAGGTACTGTGATGACCCAAAAATTTTCGAACAAATTTAAACTTTAATCTTTATATTATTCCGACACGATAAGCAAAGTTTGTTAAGTTGAATCTCAAGAATTTTAAACTATGTTCATACATTCATTTAACCTCGACCAAATTCCAATGATTCACGAACCATTATATGAACGGACAAGATTATATATGTATATGTGTATATATTATAACTTGAAAACGTTAACAAAGTATTAGACGTATAATACTTTACACGAACGTATTTGTTTCGATATAGGTTTAATATAATTATCAACGGAATTAAAAGATAATATCAAATGATTGATTTATCAGATACATTGTATGATCATGAGTCTCTATTGAGAGGTCCACTTTGATTTAGGAAACCTTTTCTTTTTAACGATATTTGGAATAAATGGTAAAGTGACCTATAAATAAGAACAAATATGTCAATTAACGATTACTGGACAAAGGTTAGTAGAGATTAACTTTCAACACAATGATTGTCTCGTGTCTCTTGATAAAGTTAATTATTTAGTTTTCTTAATATTGAAAACGTTTTACGACATAGATGAAACCTTTTAAAGAACGATTTTGAATATAACTAATTCTGGAAAACTAAATTATATTTATTCAATTTAGTTCAAATATATGAAAGCGTTCTTCAAAATAATAGATTTTTAATTATTATAACATTTCGATAAAAAGATGTGAATGTAATTAGTTTTAGAGAACTATAGTTATTCGATTTAGTATGGACACGTTTTTCGATATAATAGAATTTGATTGTTAAAATGTTTTTATGGATTTTCAATGATATGAAAATGAAAATAAAGATAAAATAAAGGTTTCTAATGAGCACTAAAAGACTACAACATTTCATCTCAAGATTTCAAGTTAAAATGATGGAAATCACTAAACCTGCGCACTTGCACGAGAAAAATCATAACTAAATCATACTGACTCGAAAAAGGGTGATTCTAGTGTCCAGACGTCCGTAACTCAAAAATCTACAACTTTCGTGAAGTCACCATACGCGGACCGCGTACCTATCAAAGCTAAACGCGTAATGTTTGTCGACATAAAAAGTTTGTCGACATAAAAAGTGATGGCGGCTTACCATTTTCTTAAATTAGGCACAGTTTATTAGTATTATATTATATATTATATTATTACTTTACATATATATATATATATATATATATATATATATATATATATATATATATATATATATATATATATATATATATATATATATATATATATGAACGAAGTACTTGTGATTAGGAACTTAAAAACACGCACACACTCACCTAAATAAATCACTCTGTATATTTCCTAGCTTAAATTTTAAATTAGTAGTATGGTACTGTAACAAGTGATACACGGGTATTTTAATTCGGGTTACAAACCAATTATAACTAAGGAAAACTATGGGTTATTGCCAAGGAGGTTATGGGTATTATTCGGGGATATATTTATGAATCAAACCTAGTGTTTATCATCTCCGTTACGTCTACGTACTTTCCTACAATATTGAATCTCAATATTGATATGTAAGTACTTATATTTTATCTTTTATATTATAATTGTGTATCCATGTCTAGTGCTCGAGTATATATATATTTATACATACTTGTATGCTAAATTTCGTCACTAAATAGTTTATAATGAATCACGAATTAAATACATATTTTACTGGTAAAAGGTATATGATATACATGTTTTTGGAAAGCTAGCGAAAAATCAATAACTTTTCATTTAGATATCGAATAGTTTCGATGAACTGATTAAAAGATATAAGCAACTGAATTATGATTGACGTTAATTGAAATTGCTTTTGAATCTACAATTAAGATTTAAACAACTTGTTTACGAGATTGATAAAATGGATTTTTAAATATTACCAACCGAGTAAATGAATCCTTATATAAGGCATGTCTCATTTTGTTGAACTAACGTCAGAAAGACTTTTTGAAATGACTTTTGATAAACTTTTGTATGTCGATCTCGAGCATTAGGGTTGTGATACACTATGACCAGACCTAGCTTGATAGACATTTATTGACCAACATATGTTCTCTAGGTTGAGATCTACGATTATTTGATAATCCGAGTTTCGGTCACATTACGATGAACAACTTTATATGCTGCTAAGGTGAGTTTCATTTGCTCCCTTTTTAATTGCTTTTGCAATCTATATTTTTGGGCTGAGAATACATGCACTTTATTTTAAACGCAATGGATACAAGTACATACTAAATTCTACACCGAGTTTGAACCGAAAATCCCTTAACTTTGGTAACTAGTAACTGTCGGTTATAAGAACTGGTGGGCGCGAGTAGTTATATATGGATCCATAGGGCTTGACATCCCCGTCTGTTCTAGGTATAGAAACCCTAGCCTGAACTATAAAACAGACGTATGCTATTTGAGTTTAATACACGTTGGTTTGCGTGTATTGTACATGTTGGTTGCATGTATGTTAAAACAGGGGTACTTATTATATATACGTTAAAGTTTAGTTACCAGGGTGCTCAATCTTGTAGAATATTTTGATAAACGTTTCTGGATGAAACAACTGAAATCTTGTGATCCACCTTTATAAACAGATTATGCATAACACTAAAACTATGAACTCACCAACCTTTGTGTTGACACTTGTTAGCATGTTTATTCTCAGGTTCCCTAGAAGTCTTCCACTGTTTTCTTATATGTTATACAAGCCATGTGCATGGAGTCATACATGATTTATTCAAGAAAACGTTGCATTCACAAAATCATCACCATCTATCTTATTTTGACTGCATTGTCAACGGAAGTACTATTGTAAACTATTATTTACGGTGATTGTTTATATGTAGAAATCATCAGATGTTGAAAACCTTTAATTTAAATATTCATATATGGTGTGCCTTTTCAAAAAAATGCAATGTTTACAAAACGTATCATATAGGGGTCAAATACCTCGCAATGAAATCAATGAATGACGTGTTCATCCATATGGATTTGGAGCGATCGACACATGATAAAAACGAATTTGAAGTACTAAAGCATACGGTACTTTGGATGGGGTTCGTTAGGCCCAATAGATCTATCTTTAGGATTCACGTCAATTAGTAGATCGGTTTACTAATTCTTAGGTTACCAAGCAAAAGGGACATATTCGGCTTCGATCATTCACCTATATAATGTAGTTTCAATTACTTGTGTCTATTTCGTAAAACATTTATAAAACTGCATGTATTCTCATCCCAAAATATTAGATTTTAAAAGTGGGACTATAACTCACTTTCACAGATTTTTACTTCGTCGGGAAGTAAGACTTGGCCACTGGTCGATTCACGAACCTATAACAAATATGTACATATATATCAAAGTATGTTCAAAAATATATTTACAACACTTTTAATACATTTTGATGTTTTAAGTTTATTAAGTCAGATGTCCTCATTAATAACCTACAACTAGTTGTCCATAGTTAGATGTACAGAAATAAATTGATATATATATTATCTTGAATCAATCCACGACCTATTGTATACACGTCTCAGGCTAGATCACAACTCAAAGTATATATATTTTTGGAATCAACCTCAACCCTGTATAGCTAACTCCAACATTACTGCATATAGAGTGTCTATGGTTGTTCCAAATAATATATATAGATGGGTCGATATGATATGTCAAAACATTTTCATACGTGTCTATGGAATCCCAAGATTACATAATATATTAGAATACATGTATAATACAATATAAGTTAGCTAGGATATGATTAATATAGATTTGTTACCAATTTTCACGTAGCTACAACAAGCAAAAAAAAATATCCAATCTTGTTTTACCCATAACTTCTTCGTTTTAAATCCGTTTTGAGTGTTTCAAGTTGATATGGTTTCATATTGAAATTAAGTTTATGAATCTAAACAGAAAAAGTATAAGTTTATAGTCGAAAATACAGGTTACAGGTCGTTTTTGTGAAGGTAGTTATTTCAGTCGAAAGAACGACGTCTAGATGACCATTTTGGAAAACATACTTCCACTTTGAGTTTAACCTTGATTTTTGGATATAGTTTCATGTTCATAAGAAAAATCATTTTCCCAGAAGAACAACTTTTAAATCAAAGTTTATCATAGTTTTTAATTAACTAACCCAAAACAGCCCACGGTGTTACTACGACGGCGTATATCCGGTTTTACGGTGTTTTTCGTGTTTTTCGATTTTAAATCATTAAGTTAGCATATCATATAGATATAGAATATGTGTTTAGTTGATTTTAAAAGTCAAGCTAGAAGGATTAACTTTTGTTTGCGAACAAGTTTAGAATTAACTAAACTATGTTCTAGTGATTTCAAGTTTAAACCTTCGAATAAGGTAGTTATATATATATGAATCGATTGATTTTATGAACATCATTACTACCTCAGGTTTTGTGGATAAACCTACTGGAAATGAGAAAAATAGATCTTGCTTCAAAGGATCCTTGGATGGCTTGAAAGTTCTTGAAGCAGAACCATGACACGAAAATAAGTTCAAGTAAGATTTCCACTCGAAATAAGATTGTTATAGTTATAGAAATTGAATCAAAGTTTGAATATGAGTATTACCTTGTATTAGAAAGATATCTTACTGTAAATAAAAAAAGATTTCTTGAGGTTGGATGATCACTTTACAAGATTGGAAGTAAGCTAGCAAACTTGGAAGTATTCTTGATTTTATGAAACTAGAACTTATAGAATTTATGAAGAACACTTAGAACTTGAAGATAGAACTTTTGAGAGATCAATTAGATGAAGAAAATTGAAGAATGAAAGTGTTTGTAGGTGTTTTTGGTCGTTAGTATATGGATTAGATATAAAGGATGTGTAATTTTGTTTACATGTAAATAAGTCATGAATGATTACTAATATTTTTGTAATTTTATGAGATATTTCATGCTAGTTGCCAAATGATGGTTCCCACATGTGCTAGGTGACTCACATGGCTGCTAAGAGCTGATTATTGGAGTGTATATACCAATAGTACATACATCTAAAATCTGTGTATTGTACGAGTACGAATACGGGTGCATACGAGTAGAATTGTTGATGAAACTGAACGAGGATGTAATTGTAAGCATTTTTGTTAAGTAGAAGTATTTTGATAAGTGTCTTGAAGTCTTTCAAAAGTGTATGAATATATATTAAAACACCACATGTATATACATTTTAACTGAGTAGTTAAGTCATCGTTAGTCGTTACATGTAAATGTTGATTTGAAACCTTTAAGTTAACGATCTTGTTAAATGTTGTTAACCCAATGTTTATTATATCTAATGAGATGTTAAATTATTATATTATCATGATATCATGATATTATGATATATTAATATATATCTAAATATGATATATATACATTTAAATGTCGTTAGAACGATAATCGTTACATATATGTCTCGTTTCGAAATCCTTAAGTTAGTAGTCTTGTTTTTACATATGTAGTTCATTGTTAATATACATAATGATATGTTTACTTATCATTTATCATGATTAAACATAGTGTAACAATATCTTAATATGATTCATATATAATTAGTAAGACGTTGTTATAACGATAATCGTTATATATATCGTTTTGAGTTTCTTAATTCAATAAACTCAATTTTATGTATATAACTCATTGTTAAAATACATAACTCATTGTTAAAATACATAATGAGATACTTACTTATCATAATATCATGTTAATTATATATATAATCATATATATATGTCATCATATAGTTTTTACAAGTTTTAACGTTCGTGAATCACCGGTCAACTTAGGTGGTCAATTGTCTATATGAAACCTATTTCAATTAATCGGATCTTAACAAGTTTGATTGCTTAACATGTTGGAAACACTTAATCATGTAAATATCAATTTCATTTAATATATATAAACATGGAAAAGTTCGGGTCACTACATTTAATGCAAAAACAACAGCGCCCAATTCCAAATCGTGAGTCGTATAATTTTGCTCGTGAATCTTCAATTGTCTAGACGCATAAGCAATTACTTTCGTTCGTTGCATTAATATGTGATGACCCAGAAATTTGCGACTAAATTTAAACTTAATCTTTATATGATTTCGAAACGATAAGCAAAGTCTATAAGGTTGAGTCTCAAAAACTTTGAACATGTGTTCATGTATACATTTAAACCCTTGACTGTTTTCCAACGATTCACGAACAATCATTTATAAATAGATATATGTATATGAATATATGTGTAGATATATATATGATAACATGATAACTTAAAATACATTAATGAAATATTATACGATTTAGTTTCTAGAAGTAAAAACGTAAAACAATTTATGATATACAATAAGAACTTGATATTTAAGACATAATTATATATATAAAATAGTTTGGATATATATATATATATATATATATATATATATATATATATATATATATATATATATATATGATTGTTATTAATAAATATTAAAGTATGTTATTATATAAAATAGGTAGAACATAAATAGTGAAATATAAGATTAGTATATTATATGCATTTATAAGTTAAAGTATAGATGTTATACTAATGATATGATTCTTTACCTTTCGTATTATTATTATCATCAACAACACTAATATAATTATAAGTAGTGTTATTAATAGTATTATTAATAATATTATTGTTATCATTTTTATTATAATTATTATTATTAAGATTGTTAAAAATTATCATTATCATGATTCTTATTAACTTTATCATTATAATTAATATTACTAATAATATTTTATTTAAAATTATTATTATTATAAATCTTGCTAAGGATATTAAAAATATTATTTTTATTAATATAATTTAATTATTAATTATTAGTATTAATTATATATATGTAAAATATATCAAAGGACGATTCTGTTTTGCTTTATATCTGATTCGTTGGACTCTTACAGTAAACAAGAAGTACGAGTTGGTTTCAGGTCCATATCACTTTAACATTACCAAACAAAATTCAGTACAAAAATTGCTTTGATTTAATTATTTTTATGTATTTATTTTTTTTTCTTGTTTGACTATCGACCCAATTGGGATGTAAAACAAACGATACCAGTTGTGAATGATATCTTACAAACTCACATTATCATTTAACAACCCTAAAAACCCTTTACAGCTTCTGAGTAAATCAAAATCAAACCGAAGAAAGCAAAGAACACCAAATAACCCCTGTTTGTGTACATTTTATTCAAATCATCAAAATTTTAACAACTTTAAAAATATATTAATGCAGTTTCGTTATAAACCTTTCGTTCAAGCATTCTGGAGAGTTATAAATCCTAATTTATCGTAATGAACTCAAATTTCCGAGTCAAACTTCTAAATTCAAAAAGTCAAACTTTTGTTCATAATCAAATTCAAGTTTTCTGATAGGAAATAGGTTCAATTAATGGAATGTTATATTTCTAGGAACGATTTTGTATCTTTTTCGTTTTGTAATCCTTGTCTAAAACTGTCTTAAGTTTTGAAAGTGGATTTGAGTTTAGTTCGTGTTCTTCACAGGCTCTTCAGCGATTTTTTTTATTTTTATTGTTTTTCTCTGTTTTAAATTAACTGGATTACTCTTTAAACGTTTTTATATAAATTACAAATCTTAAAAACTAATTGTTAACTCCTTGCGTATTTAATTTCGAAAATTGGCCGGTTCAGTAGAGATTTTGAGGAAGGAGAAAGAGAAGACTTTTATATGGGTTAAATAGTATTTGTTTCTGTATTATTTCAGAAAAAAGGGCACAGCCCAGTTGGTTACGTGTGTGTTGGGGTATTCGGGTAGTCGCGGGTTCGAGTCCCACTTCGGGCAGTTTAACTCTTTTTAACACTACAAAGGTATAACGAACATTATTATTATTTCTATTAATATTACTATTATTATTATTATTATTATTATTATTATTATTGTTATTGTTATTGTTATTGTTATTGTTATTGTCATTTTTATTGTATTGTTATAGTTATTGTTATGATTATTATTACTACTAACATAATAAAATTATTGTTCTTTCATAAACACTAAAATTAGAATAATTTCATAATTTTTAGAATTAGTATCTATTATTAACATAAGTATTATTAAAATTATCATTTATAATAAAATTGTTAGAATTATTAATAATATTAAACATTAGGTATTAAATATCAAAATTATTATTTTCACTACAATTATTATTAAGTTTATCATTTTTATTAAAAACTATTGTTTATTATTAAAATTATCATTTGTATTAATAGAATTATTAATATGAATATCATTAATGTTAATCTTAGTATTATCATTCTTATAACTACTTCTGCTAAAATTATACTAGTATTATTATAACTAGGACCATGATAACCAAAAGATATATATATATATATATATATATATATATATATATATATATATATATATATATATATATATATATATATATATATATATATATATATATATATATATAAATATCAATATATTTAATACATATGACCTTATAAAAATAATATATTTATATACAAAATGAATATATGAAATATATATATATATATATATATATATATATATATATATATTATTAATATAAAAAAAAGATATAACTAATAAATCTATATATATATTTGTTCAATTACAACTATGTATATTAATAAATATACAATTGATATAGGTTCGTGAATCCGAGGCCAACACTGCATTGTTCAATATAGTCATATGTATTTTTACTACAAAATACATTAGGTGAGTTTCATTTACCTTGTTACCCTTTATATTTTTGGACTGAGAATACATGCACAATTTTTTTATAACTGTTTTATGAATTAGACACAAGTACTTAAAACTACATTCTATGGCTGGATTATTAAACCGAATATGCCCCTTTTTAGTCTAGTAATCTTAGAATTAGGGAACAGACACCCTAATTGACGCGAATCCTAAAGATAGATCTATCGGGCCCAACAATCCCCATCCAAAGTATCGGATGCTTTAGTACTTCGAAATTTATATCATGTCCGAAGGAGGATCCCGAAATGATAGGGATATTCTTATATGTATATTGTGAATGTCGGTTACCAGGTGTTCACCATATGAATGATATTTTTGTCTCTATGCATGGGACGTATATTTATGAGAACTGAAAAATGAAAATCTTGTGGTCTATTAAAATGATGGAAATGATTATTTATGTTAAACTGATGAACTCACCAACCTTTTGGTTGACACTTAAAAGCATGTTTATTCTCAGGTACGAAAGAAATCTTCCGCTGCGCATTTGCCCATTTTAGGGATATTACTTGGAGTCAATCATGACATATTTCAAAAGACGTTGCATTTGAGTCGTTGAGTTCATCAAGATTAATATTAAGTCAATTATAGTTAGATATATTATGAAATGGTATGCATGCCGTTAACTTTCGATGTAATGAAATATTGTCTTTTCAAAAACGAGTGCATTGTTTGTAGAATGTATCATATAGAGGTCAAGTACCTCGCGATATAATCAACTATTGTGAATCGTTTATAATCGATACGGACTTCGTCCGGATGGATTAGGACGGATCTTTTCAGTTGGTATCAGAGCAGTGGTCTTAGTGAACCAGGTCTTGCATTAGTGTGTCTAACTGATAGTCGTTAGGATGCATTAGTGAGTCTGGACTTCGACCGTGTCTGCATGTCAAATGTTTTGCTTATCATTTTGTGTCGAAAACTACCTGCTTATCATTCTTAGTCTAGATATGCCTTACTGCCTCTATTGCATAGACAGTGTATAGATAAATTCATATCTTAGCATATCTGTTACTGTTACCTTTGCCTAACAGCTTCCGTAGATTCCTCTGTAACTTATGGGATTTTAGTATTATATATGCATATGTAAATTATGTATTGCAGGGTACTAATCTACATCCTATAATCTATTTCTTATCAAAAATCCTTCATCTGATCGTACGAGATGAATCCCTCCACCAGTTCGAGTCCCTCGGATTTCGACAGCTATTCCGATAGTTATCCTGACAGTTGTTCCGAATGGATAGTCATCTAAGTTCCGGAAGCAACGTCACCAGAATGAATAAACCAATCATTCATCCCCAATTCATCTGATGGATTCGTAGTCGACTTAATCAATGGAGACGCGCAGAAGGCGATCCCTTCCACTAATCGAATTCACCTTTTGGCGAAGAACCTGAAGCACATACCTGCGAACATGTTTGTAACACCATCTTCACCCTCATTTCCCTAATATCTCTCTACGACTATATCATAACTCAGATTCTAAACCTTATTCATCCGCTCGTTCCGACCGACAATCATCCCGGAGTAATCGAAGAAGTCAACGAGCTTCGCGCTCGAGTAATCAATTTGGAGAACATGGTGCAAAACTTACCAGCTTCAGCAACATCACCGACACCAACAGTACCATCAGTAACAGCACCTGTATCATCAACAATCCTTGCCTCAATATCACATTCTATACCACGAGCATAATCATCGTTCTTCGTATCATTCTATCTATTTTATCTTCGTTCGACATGACGATTATGTAATCTCTAATGTTTTATAGATTATGTATCTTAGTTCTAACGGTAAATCAAATGAGATTAATACTATATTAACTCATTAAATCTATAATTACATCTGAAGAAAATATATATTTAAGTATGTTTTCATAAAGATTGTAATAAAAAAAAATTTCTTTTGTACAAACTGTTAATGGTGAAAATATTTTAACGGGTAGGTAATACTCGAGGAATATTTAGATTTCACATTAATAAGTTACATTGTACGTTCTTCAAATCTGATTCAACAGTCATTTACTATCCTACTTACATCCACAGATATACGTATCCATTCACAGCAGAATAACCATTTTCATTCAATTTCATATTTAGATTTTGATCTATCAGAATCCAACAAGTGGCATAATGAAGAAAAACATTTGACAAAATAAAATTTGTTAGAAACAGACAAATTAACTATGAGGAATTTTGTTAAGAATTCACGCTAACAAAATCCTAGCTAACTGTTCCTAGCTAACTGTTAATTTCGTATTACAGTTTATTTATCGCAATTTAATTATCGCAATTTACATTCTCGCAACTTTATTTATCGTCATTTAATTTCTGTTATTTACTTTACTTATTTTATTTATCGTCATTTAAATTCTGTATTTATCTTACGCACTTTAAATATCGGGACACGTATACAAGGTTTTGACATATCATATCGACCCATATATATATATTATTTGGAATAACCATAGACACTCTATATGCAGTAATGATCGAGTTCTCTATACAGGGTTGAGGATGATTCTATAGTAATATATATACTTTGAGTTGTGATCGAGCCTGAGACATGTACACGGGTCACGATACGTATTAATTAATTCGAATATTATATATTAAATTATATATAAATTATTGGACTGTTAACTGTGGATTATCGACTGAGGACTATCAACATTGGACAATTAAAATAAATTAAAATATTGATTATAATATATGAAACTAAATAATTCTTCAAGTTTGCCACTTGATTTCATCTTAAACCTCATTTGTATCTTGACGATTACAATCTGCGTTCAAACCTTTCGTAATTCTTGAAAACACCTCAATCGAGAGGATGAACCAACAGTACTTCATCTACGTAACAACAGATTGATGCATATAGTTATGTACTTGAAAACTCTCGGAGCCTGAGTAAACGTTTAACAAGTATCTATGCTAGCTCCTTTGGCATTGTTATTATCGAAAATAACTTTACAATCCCTCTTCAAAGTAGCCAATTTTGTCACAGCTTCAGCAAATCAACTTTGACTTTCATTCGGATTAGCCTTATTATAATCTTGATTATATAAGTTACCTTTCGTCATCGTTACCTGAGAATCGTTTATATTTCACGACCTTAGCAGTAAATTTACCAGCAATTTCATTGATCTCTGAACTTCCGAAGAATCATTATGTTCATTGAAACTCTATCATATACTCATCCGTATCTTGTAACGAAAATTGCCATACCAATTACCAGGGATTAGCAATCAATATTTTGAAATCTCGCAGCATGTCTACATTAACAGTTATATGTATACATATAACAATTATCTCCTAGAATTACGATCTTCAATTCTAAAATTTTGAAAAGCACCCAGCCTACAACTCAATACATTGAACTTTGAAAAAGCTGAATGAAGCAGCAGAAACTGTAGGCAACCGTAAATGACCTTAATCGTCGAAAGTTTGATGATAAAGAATGGAGTATTGGAAGCACTCAATAGAAAATTTAGTACCAAAAGGCGGATTATGTGAAACTATGAAAGAAGCCGTGGACAAATCATAAAGAATAAGTTTGACTTCAAAGAATCTAAATGATTCAATGTCTGCTGAAGTCTTTAGCGAATATCTTACTCCTTACTCTAAACCCTTACAGACAATAGTCTCCATCATCCTCTGATCTTAGATATTCAAAGATATTATCGTATCTTTCATTATAAAAATCCTCCATATTCCTGAAGATATATTCATAACTATTCTTATCTGAAATCATTAATCTCTTAGTGCTATCAGTGTTACATCATATAGAAACTGTTAGTTTCTATATTCTGTAAACTTTCAAGCTTAAAAATATGAATGTTATTGAAGTAATGTTGGGAACTATGCATGAGTTAGTATAATATAATGACACTTGATCAACGTGATTATATTACAGTAAGTCATGCTGAATTTCTAAATATAACATGATGATTCA
Organism: Rutidosis leptorrhynchoides; assembly: GCF_046630445.1. Lineage (NCBI taxonomy): Eukaryota > Viridiplantae > Streptophyta > Magnoliopsida > Asterales > Asteraceae > Rutidosis > Rutidosis leptorrhynchoides. The sequence goes on along the minus strand of NC_092339.1, from coordinate 224,348,706 downwards.
CAGATTATAACGTCATCATGTGCCATGTTACATAACTCTTTCATTCTGCTTAACTTCTGAACATATCAAGAAAAATATATTCATGATAGTTCTATTCTCAGTGATTCAGGTAATTTGACAAAACAAATCGTGCTACTACCTTTCCTTTCTATCTTGTATATTATGATAATTCAAAACTCCATACCTATGAATTCTGGACCGTTACTTGCGAAAAGTAAACAAAAGCATGAAGCTCTGAAATAGACAGGGTGTATAAATCGCAGCAAATAAGAGAGCGCATTAACAGTGGATGACAATAATTATAGGAGACAGAAGCATGGACATTGAAATATAAGGGAAGATATAAAACCCAATAACAACACAGAAGTTACATATCATGGATATTAATACAAATAGCAATATAAAGACACGGTATAATTAAGAATAGTATTTCCCCAAGGCAATAGTAGAAGTAAACAGATTTTTTGGTGGAAGATTGAAAAGAAGGATGACAGATACATAGATAGGAAAATATCAAGAATCAGAACTGGATGGAGCATTTCCACAATATTTTAGAAGTTGGAATAGAGGAAGAAAGTATAGGAATGGTGAAAGTAATGGAACGGAAGAAGTTCATTTATAGTGAAAATACCAGACAAGGAAATCAAGGCAGATTTCCGCATTAATTATAGAGATCTTAATTTCCTTACTAGTCGAAGAATCAAATCTTTTAGATTTCGAAGATTTTCTTCAAATTTCTTGAATTCCGGAATTCAAGCAAAACAACGTCAAAAGCTAAGACGCATCTTATTTTCTAAATTCAACTATGACTACGTCAAAAGTTAAGACGCACGTTATGTTCTAAATTCAACCCTGGTTACGTCAAAAGCTAAGACGAATCTCTATTTCTTCATTTCATTCTTTTGTGATAGCTTCACTCATACTCTTTGAATAATCGAATTGTTTTATCCATATTACTCAATGATGATAAAACTCTATTTATCAATTCATGTTTGTCATGAAAACATTCTTATTGTTATCCATGATGACCTCTATTAAATTTCGGGACAAAATTTCTTTTAACGGGTAGGTACTGTGATGACCCGAAAATTTCTGACTAAATTTAAACTTAATCTTTATATGATTTCGATACGATAAGCAAAGTTTGTAAGGTTGAGTCTCAAAAACTTTGAACATGTGTTCATGTATACATTTAAACCCTTGACTGTTTTCCAACGATTCACGAACAATCATTAATAAATAGATATATGTATATGAATATATGTGTAGATATATATATGATAACATGATAACTTAAAATACATTAATGAAATATTATACGATTTAGTTTCTAGAAGTAAAAACGTAAAACAATTTATGATATACAATAAGAACTTGATATTTAAGACATAATTATATATATATAATAGTTTGGATATATATATGATTGTTATTAATAAATATTCAAGTATGTTATTATATAAAATAGGTAGAACATAAATAGTGAAATATAAGATTAGTATATTATATGTATTTATAAGTAAAAGTATAAATGTTATACTAATGATATGATTCTTTACCTTTCGTATTATTATTATCATCAACAACACTAATATAATTATAAGTAGTGTTATTAATAGTATTATTAATAATATTATTGTTATCATTTTTATTATAATTATTATTATTAAAATTGTTAAAAATTATCATTATCATGATTCTTATTAACTTTATCATTATAATTAATATTACTAATAATATTTTATTTAAAATTATTATTATTATAAATCTTGCTAAGGATATTGAAAATATTATTATTATTAATATAATTTAATTATTAATTATTAGTATTAATTATATATATGTAAAATATATCAAAGGATGATTCTGTTTTGCTTTATATCTGATTCGTTGGACTCTTATAGCAAACAAGAAGTACGAGTTGGTTTCAGGTCCATATCACTTTAACATTACCAAACAAAATTCTGTACAAAAATTGCTTTGATTTAATTATTTTTATGTATTTTTTTTTTCTTGTTTGACTGTCGACCCAATTGGGATGTAAAACAAACGATACCAATTGTGAATGATATCTTACAAACTCACATTATCATTTAACAACCCTAAAAACCCTTTACAGCTTCTGAGTAAATCAAAATCAAACCGAAGAAAGCGAAGAACACCAAATAACCCCTGTTTGTGTACATTTTATTCAACTCGTCAAAATTTTAACAACTTTAAAAATCTATTAATGCAGTTTCGTTATAAACCTTTCGTTCAAGCATTCTGGAGAGTTACAAATCCCAATTTATCGTAATGAACTCAAATTTCTGAGTCAAACTTCTAAATTCAAAAAGTCAAACTTTTGTTCAAAATCAAATTGAAGTTTTCTGATAGGAAATAGGTTTAATTAATGGAATGGAACGTTTCTAGGAATGATTTTGTATCTTTTTTGTTTTGTAATCCTTGTCTAAAACTGTCTTAAATTTCGAAAGTGGATTTGAGTTTTGTTCATGTTCTTCACAGGCTCTTCAGCGATTTTTTTTTATTTTTATTGTTTTCTCTGTTTTAAATTAACTGGATTAGTCTTTAAACATTTTTATATAAATTACAAATCTTAAAAAATAATTGTTAACTCCTTGCGTATTTAATTTCGAAAATTGGCCGGTTCAGTATAGATTTTGAGGAAGGAGAAAGAGAAGACTTTTATACGGGTTAAATAGTATTTATTTCTGTATTATTTCGGAAAAAAGGGCACAGCCCAGTTGGTTACGTGTGTGTTGGGGTATTCGGGTGGTCGCGGGTTCGAGTCCCACTTCGGGCAGTTTAACTCTTTTTAACACTACAAAGGTATAACGAATATTATTATTATTTCTATTAATATTACTATTATTATTATTATTATTATTATTATTATTATTATTATTATTATTATTATTATTATTATTATTATTATTATTGTTATTGTTGTTGTCATTTTTATTGTATTGTTATAGTTATTGTTATGATTATTATTACTACTAACATAATAAAATTATTGTTATTTCATAAACACTAAAATTAGAATAATTTCATAATTTATAGAATTAGTATCTATTATTAACATAAGTATTATTAAAATTATCATTTATAATAAAATTGTTAGAATTATTAATAATATTAAAAATTAGGTATTAAATATCAAAATTATTATTTTCACTACAATTATTATTAAGTTTATCATTTTTATTAAAAACTGTTGTTTATTATTAAAATTATCATTTGTATTAATAGAATTATTAATATGAATATCATTAATGTTAATCTTAGTATTATCATTCTTATAACTACTTCTGCTAAAATTATACTAGTATTATTATAACTAGGACCATGATAAACAAAAGATATATATATATATATATATATATATATATATATATATATATATATATATATATATATATATATATATATATATATATATATATATATATATATATATACATATCAATATATTTAATACATATGACCTAATAAAAATAATATATTTATATACAAAATGAATATATGAAATATATATTATTAATATAAAAAAAAGATATAACTAATAAATCTATATATATATTTGTTCAATTACAACTATGTATATTAATAAATATACAATTGATATAGGCTCGTGAATCGGAGGCCAACCCTGCATTGTTCAATATAGTCATATGTATTTTTACTACAAAATACATTAGGTGAGTTTCATTTACCTTGTTACCCTTTATATTTTTGGGCTGAGAATACATGCGCAATTTTTTTATAACTGTTTTACGAAATAGACACAAGTACTTAAAACTACATTATATGGCTGGATTATTAAACCGAATATGCCCCTTTTTAGTCTGGTAATCTAAGAATTAGGGAACAGACACCCTAATTAACGCGAATCCTAAAGATAAATCTATCGGGCCCAACAAGCCCCATTCAAAGTATCGGATGTTTTAGTACTTCGAAATTTATATCATGTCCGAAGGAGAATCCCGGAATGACGGGGATATTCTTATATGCATATTGTGAATGTCAGTTACCAGGTGTTCACCATATGAATGATATTTTTGTCTCTATGCATGGGACGTATATTTATGAGAACTGAAAAATGAAAATCTTGTGGTCTATTAAAATGATAGAAATGATTATTTATGTTAAACTGATGAACTCACCAACCTTTTGGTTGACACTTTAAAGCATGTTTATTCTCAGGTACGAAAGAAATCTTTCGCTGTACATTTGCCCATTTTAGGGATATTACTTGGAGTCATTCATGACATATTTCAAAAGACGTTGCATTCGAGTCGTTGAGTTCATCAAGATTAATATTAAGTCAATTATAGTTAGATATATTATGAAATGGTATGCATGCCGTTAACTTTCGATGTAATGAAATATTGTCTTTTCAAAAACGAGTGCAATGTTTGTAAAATGTATCATATAGAGGTCAAGTACCTCGCGATGTAATCAACTATTCTGAATTATTTATAATCGATACGGACTTCGTCCGAATGGATTAGGACGGGTCTTTACATAATACACAACCGAGACCTTGCTTTGAGGCATCACAATATATCACAAAATCATCATTCCCTTCAGGCAATGACAATATAGGTGCCGTAGTTAGCTTTTTCTTCAACAATTGGAACGCTTTCTCCTGTTCATCCTTCCATTCAAATTTCTTTCCTTTATGCGTTAACGCAGTCAAGGGTTTTGCTATTTTGGAAAAATCTTGGACGAATCTTCTAACATGTCCGAGGAATTGAACTTCTTTCAACCAAAATGCACACTTTGAAAACTTAGCGTACAGTTTTTCTTTCCTCAAAAATTCCAGTACTTTCCTCAAATGTTCTTCATGCTCTTGATCATTCTTTGAGTAAATAAGTATGTCATCGATGAAGACAATGACAAACTTGTCGAGATATGGTCCACACACTCTGTTCATGAGGTCCATGAACACAGCTGGTGCGTTAGTCAAAGCAAACGGCATAACCATAAACTCATAATGGCCGTATTGCTTCCTGAAAGCAGTCTTCAGAATATCATCCTCCTTTAGCCGCATTTGATGATATCCGGAACGTAAATCGATCTTCGAATAAACCGACGAGCCTTGTAGTTGATCAAATAAGTCGTCGATTTTCGGTAGTGAGTAACGGTTCTTAATGGTAAGTTTGTTCAACTCTCGGTAGTCGATACACAACCTGAATGTACCATCCTTCTTTTTGACAAACAAAACAGGAGCTCCCCATGGTGATGTACTTGGTCGTATGAAACCACGCTCTAGAAGTTCTTGTAATTGGCTTTGAAGTTCCTTCATTTCGCTGGGTGCGAGTCTGTATGGAGCATGAGCTATTGGTGCAGCTCCCGGTACAAGATCTATTTGAAATTCAACGATCGGTGTGGATGTAATCCCGGTAATTCTTTCGGAAATACATCGGGAAATTCTTTTGCGACGGGAGCATCATTGATGCTCTTTTCTTCAGTTTGTACTTTCTCAACGTGTGCTAGAACAGCATAGAAACCCTTTCTTATTAGCTTTTGCGCCTTCAAATTACTAATAAAATTTAGCTTCGCGTTGCTCTTTTCTCCATACACCATTAAGGGTTTTCCTTCATCTTGTACAATGCAAATTGCATTTTTGTAACATACAATCTCTGCTTTCACCACTTTCAACCAGTCCATGCCGATTATCACATCAAAACTCCCTAACTCTACTGGTATCAAATCAATCTTAAACGTTTCGCTACCTACTTTAATTTCTCGATTCCGACATATATTATCTGCTGCAATTAATTTACCGTTTACTAATTCTAGTATAAACTTATTATCCAAAGGTGTCAATGGACAAGATAATTTAGCACAGATATCCTTACTCATATAGCTTTTATCCACACCCGAATCAAATAAAACATAAGCAGATGTATTGTCAATAAGAAACGTACCCGTAACAAGCTCCGGGTCTTCCTGCGCTTCAACCGCATTAATGTTGAAGACTCTTCCTTGGCCTTTCCCATTATTATCCCCCTGATTTGGACACATATTTTTGTAATGGCCCTTCTTCCCGCATCCGAAACAGGTAATGTCGGCATAACTTATTCCGGCCTTATTTGTTCCCTTAGCCATTGATCCATAGATTTCGCACTTTGTCACACCATGGCCCTTTCTATTACACTTAGTACACACTGATGTATAGAGCCCTTGGATGGTATCCTTCACATCTCTGGCAGAATTTCTGCCTCTTGTTGTTATTGTTGGGAATGTGGTTGCGGTTGTTATTGTTATTGAAACGGTTGTTGTAGTTGTTGCTGGGGTGGTTGTTGTTGTTGCGTTTATTGTTGCAAAAATTGGTGAGATTGTAGTTGTGATTTTGGGTTGATTATTGAAATTGTGACCCTTGTCACTGGTTTCTTCCCATTTCCTCTTGACTTGTTTCGTATTGACTTCTTCGGCCGCCTGTTCTTTAATCCTTTCCTCAATTTGATTTATAAGTTTATGAGCCATTCGACTTGCCTTTTGTATGGAGGCGGGCTCGTGTGAACTTATATCCTCTTGGATCCTTTCCGGTAACCCTTTTACAAATGCGTCGATTTTCTCTTCTTCATCTTCGAACGCTCCCGGACACAATAGGCACAACTCTGTGAATCGTCGTTCATACGTGGTAATATCAAACCCATGTGTTCGTAACCATCTAAGCTCTACCTTGAGCTTATTGACCTCGTTTCTGGGACGGTACTGCTCGTTCATTAAGTGTTTGAATGCTGACCACGGTAGTGCGTAAGCAGCATCTTGTCCCACCTGTTCTAGATAAGTGTTCCACCATGTTAACGCAGTACCCGTGAAGGTATGCGTAACGTACTTAACTTTGTCCTCTTTAGTACACTTACTTATGGCAAACACCAATTCAACTTTCTCGGTCCACCGTTTCAATCCAATTGGTCCTTCGGTTCCATCAAATTCCAAAGGTTTACAGGCAGTGAATTCTTTGTAGGAGCATCCTACACGATTTCTTATGGAATTAGTTCCACTGCTAGATCCAGAGTTATTGTTATTTTGCATCGCAGCCTGTACTGCGGCTATGTTTGTTGCAAGGAAAACACGGAAGTCTTCCTCACTCATGTTCAAATTCTGACGAGTCGCCGGTGCCATTTCCCTCAAAAATAGCCAAAAGAATTGAGTTAATCATATAGAATTTAAGAGTAGTCAATAGTATCTCGTAGCATTATATGAACTTATTTATAAAAGCTTTTTCTTCATATTAGCATTTTATAAGTTTAAATTCGGGTACTACCTACCCATTAAGTTCATACCTATTAGTTAATATACAATTCAACTACTACAATTCCATATGAAAAACTGATTATAATAATATATCACATACAAATATTCTTCAACTTACAACTTCGCTATATTACATATAACATGAAATATAGTACACTTTGATACAGGACAGTTTTGAAGATAAATCTAGTTAATACGCAAGTTGTTCAACAAAGGCAATAAAGACACGTAGTTCATAAGTCCAGAAACAAATCATGCATTCTGGTTTTACTAAGACTACTTCCCATCCTTTGTTTTGTGGAACATAACCGTTGTGGTCGTTGATAAGACAGCATGTTGTAACATCGTCAAAGGGACGAGGGTTTCGTAATGCCCAACAGCCCCGTAACAATCTAAAAACCTTGTTTCTCACCCCAACTACTGAGTCCGTTACTTGTGGGAATGTTTTATTTAATAGTTGTAATCCGATGTTCTTTTTCTCACTTTGGTGAGAAGTGAACATCACTAACCCATAAGCATAACATGCTTCTTTATGTTGCATGTTAGAAGCTCTTTCTAATTCACGAAGTCCTATGTTGGGATAAGTTGAGTCAAAATAGGTTCTTAATCCGTAGCGTAAAATTGCACTTGGGTTCCCCGCATTTAATGCTTTAAAGAAAACACGGCATAGCTTATGGTCTCCCCAATGGTCTCCCCAATGTTGCACTTGGGTTCCCCGCATTCTTGGAACTTTCATCAAATGTTCTACAAACTAATTTTGCCGTAAATAATTGTGTCGACGAATTCTGACCAACTTTAGACAAGATTTCATCAATCATGTCCTCGGGTAGGTCTTCTAAAATTTTTGGTTGTCTATCCTTAACGTCCATTGTGTTTTTATACTGTAAAACAGACGAGGATTAGATTTGTAAAAGATAATTATCAAATAATACAAACAAATTTTTTTTTTTTACATACAACATAAAAGTACAAGCACACTTATATTACATATATTACACCGCATGATTACAACCCTTTATTCCGACTCGCTTGTTTCTTCTTCTTCGGACTTAGTTCGTTTCGCTGATTTTCTAGGGATATATGGTGCTCCCCTAATACGAGCCGTCGTTTTCCATAATGGTTTAGAAAAACCTGGTGGTTTAGAGGTTCCCGGGTCATTGTTACACTTTAGGAAATACGGATGTTGTCGATACATATAAAGTTCATTGGGGTTGGAATCAGGTTTCTCTATTTTTATACCTTTTCCCTTATTATTTTTTTTTGCCTCTTTAAATTGGGTCGGGGTAATTTCTATAACATCATCAGAATCCTCATCAGGATCCGATTCATCAGAGAATTGGTAATCTTCCCAATATTTTGCTTCCTTAGCGGAAACACCATTGACCATTATTAACTTTGGTTCATTGGTTGAGGATTTTCTTTTATTTGATCGTTTTTCTGTGGTTCCTAATATTTCCCCCTCCGGAACCTCTTCTTCTTCCGGTTCCTCTTCTTCTGGTTCCTCTTCTTCCGGTTCTTCTTCTTCTTCCGGTTCTTCTTCTTTCGGTTCTTCGAGAATTTGTGAATCTTCCCAATATATATTCGACTCTTCATTATTATTAGGTGAGTCAATAGGATTCGAGCTAGAGGTAGACATCTATCACACAATATCAAACACGTTAAGAGATTAATATATCACATAATATTTACATGTTAATAATATATAGTTTTCAACAAAAATGTTAAGCAATCATTTTTAAAGAAAACACGGTCAAAGTCCAGACTCACTAATGCATCCTAACAAACTTGATAAGACACACTAATGCAAATTTTCTGGTTCTCTAAGACCAACGCTCGGATACCAACTGAAATGTCCCGTTCATATTGATTATAAACGTTCCATATTAATTGATTTCGTCGCGAGGTTTTGACCTCTATATGAGACGTTTTTCAAAGACTGCATTCATTTTTATAACTACCATAACCTTTATTTTATCGATAAAGGTTTAAAAAGCATTACGTAGATTGTCAAATAATGATAATCTAAAATATACCGTTTACACACGACCAATACATAATGGTTTACAATAAAAATATATTACATCAAAGTAAGTTTCTTGAATGCAGTTTTTACACAATATCATACAAGCATGGACTCCAAATCTTGTCCTTATTTTAGTATGCAACAGCGAAAGCTCTTAATAATCACCTGAGAATAAACATGCTTAAAACATCAACAAAAATGTTGGTGAGTTATAGGTTTAACCTATATATTATCAAATCATAATAATAGACCACAAGATTTCTCATTTTTCATAAATATCATTACACTCGCAAGTGCATAAAAATCATTCATATGTTGAACACCTGGTAACCGACGTTAACTTAATGCATAGAATATCCCCAAAACAGAACCTCTCGTCTGTATAATAATCTCGAAGTACTAAACCATCCATAACCTGAATGGAGGTTGTTAAGCCCAATAGATCTATCCTTAGGATTCGCGTTAATTAGGGGCCATTTCCCTAATTCTTAGGCTACCAGACTTGAAGGGCGATATTCGGTTTAATAATCCAACCATAGAATGTAGTTTCGCATACTTGTGTCTATTTTGTAAAACATTTATAAACTGCATGTATTCTCATCCCAAAAATATTAGATTTTATAAAAAAATGGGACTATAACTCACTTTCACAGATTTTTACTTCGTCGGGAAGTAAGACTTGGCCACTGGTCGATTCACGAACCTATAACAAATATGTACGTATATATCAAAGTATGATCGAAATATATTCACAACACTTTTTTTTACGTTTTAATGAATTAAGTGTATTAAGTCAGCTGTCCTCATTAGTAACCTACAACTAGTTGTCCATAGTTTGATGTACAGAAATAAATTGATATATATTATCTTGAATCAATCCACGACCCAGTGTATACACGTCTCAGGCTAGATCACAACTCAAAGTATATATATTTTTGGAATCAACCTCAACCCTGTATAGCTAACTCCAACATTACTGCATATAGAGTGTCTATGGTTGTTCCAAATAATATATATAGATGGGTCGATATGATATGTCAAAACATTTGCATACGTGTCTATGGTATTCCAAGATTACATAATATATTAGAATACATGTATAATACAATATGAGTTAGCTAGGATATGATTAATATAGATTTGTTACAATATTTCCCGTTGCTACAACAATCAAAAAATATCTAATCTTGTTTTACCCATAACTTCTTCGTTTTAAATCCGTTTTGAGTGAATCAAATTGCTATGGTTTCATATTGAACTCTATTTTATGAATCTAAACAGAAAAAGTATAAGTTTATAGTCGAAAATACAGGTTACAAGTCATTTTTGTAAAGGTAGTCATTTCAGTCGAAAGAACGACGTCTAGATGACCATTTTGGAAAACATACTTCCACTTTGAGTTTAACCATGATTTTTGGATATAGTTTCATGTTCATAAGAAAAATCATTTTTTCTAGAAGAACAACTTTTAAATCAAAGTTTATCATAGTTTTTAATTAACTAACCCAAAACAGCCCGCGGTGTTACTATGACGGCGTATGTCCAGTTTTACGGTGTTTTTCGTGTTTTCAGGTTTTAAATCATTAAGTTAGCATATCATATAGATATAGAACATGTGTTTAGTTGATTTTAAAAGTCAAGTTAGAAGGATTAACTTTTGTTTGCGAACAAGTTTAGAATTAACTAAACTATGTTCTAGTGATTACAAGTTTAAACCTTCGAATAAGATAACTTTATATGTATGAATCAAATGATGTTATGAACATCATTACTACCTCAAGTTTTGTGGATAAACCTACTGGAAAAGTGAAAAATAGATCTAGATTCAAAGGATCCTTGGATGACTTGAAAGTTCTTGAAGTAGAATCATGACACGAAAACAAGTTCAAGTAAGGTTTCCACTCGAAATAAGATTGTTATAGTTATAGAAATTGAATCAAAGTTTGAATATGAGTATTACCTTGAATTAGAAAGATATCTTACTGTAAATAAGAAAGATTTCTTGAGATTGGATGATCACTTGAAATGGATTTACAAGATTGGAAGTAAGCTAGCAAGATTTCTTGAAGTGTTCTTGAATGGTTGTTTTTATGATGATTAAAGCTTGTAATTGAAGCTAAAAGATGGTGAAAATGCTTGGAGATGATCAAGTATGATGTTAGGAGTATTTTGAGAGAGAATTTGGAGTGTAAGTATGAGAAAATGGAATGAAAAAATGCGGTGAAATCATAAAAACGAAATTACTTGTTATAAAGAAAAAAAAAAGATCCTTAAGTTTGTTTTTATCTCATTAGTCATACAAGTTGTTAAATAATGGTTCCACATGTTTTTGACTCTAAGATGGCTGCTAATAATGAATGATTAAAGGTGTATATATCAATAGTAAATACATCTAGAAGCTGTGTATTGTACGAGTACAAATACGGATGTACACGAGTAGAATTGTTGATGGACACGAATGAGAATGTAATTTTGAGCATTTTTGCTAAGTAGAAATACTTTGATTTATGTCTTGAAGTCTTTCAAAAGTGTATTAATACATCTTAATACACTACATGTATATACATTTTAACTGAGTCGTTAAGTCACCGTTAGTCATTACATGTAAGTGTTGTTTTAAGACCTTTAAGTTAACGATCTTGTTAAATGTAATTAATCCATTGTTATTATACTTAAATGAGATGTTAAATTATTACATTATCATGATATTATAATGTATGAATATATCTTAATATGATATATATATATATACATTAAAATGTCGTTACAACGATAATCGTTACATATATGCCTCGTTTCAAAATTCTTAAGTTAGTAGTCTTGTTTTACATATGTAGTTCATTGTTAACATACTTAATGATATAATTAATTATCATTTTATCATGTTAAACATAGTATATCAATATCTTAATATGATTCAAATGTATTTAGTAAGACGTTGTTATAACGATAATCGTTATATATATCGTTTCGAGTTTCTTAATTCAATAAACTCATTTGTATGTATATTACTCATTGTTAATATATTTAGTGAGATACTTACTTATCATAATCTCATGTTAACCATATATATATATCCATATATATATCATCATGTAGTTTTTACAAATTTTTAACGTTCGTGAATCGCCGGTCAACTTGGGTGGTCAATTGTCTATATGAAGCACATTTCAAATAATCTAGTCTTAACAAGTTTGATTGCTTAACAAGTTGGAAACATTTAATCATACAAATATAGTTTTCATTTAATATATAACATGGAAAAGTTTGGGTCACTACAATAATCCCTTGAAGGCTTTAGAGATTACATAAGTATTTCTTCAATAATATTGAAATTATGAATCAATACTTCGTTATTTGTTGAGGCGTGATGTTGGTTTTCATTAAATTCTTGTGAACTTCGCAAAGTACGAATGATGTTATCTGAAAAGTTTCGAGTACATCGATGATGAAAGTGTAAAATCAAATATATACTTGATTTATTATGAATTGGAATTTGTTGAATTGAGCCAGAGATTATAGTTAACGATGGTTAAGTTACGAGCGAAGGACTTACATTATTGCATATTTGTAATATGAATTAACCGAGTAGTTAAGATTCACACACAATAGCTTAGCACGGAAAGATTTATTTTTATTTCAAAATATATATATAAAATATACATATAATATCTTCAGAGGGAATGAGTTAATTCTTCATAACTCGTTGATACAATATACGCATTATTGATTCGTAATGATGTCCAGAGTGATTCTTGAATTGACGGAGTTTGTGATGTTATAGGTGTTGTTGATTCTGATGCTGACTGCACTGACTATGCTGGTGATGCTGATGGTATTGATGATGTTGTTGGTAAAACAAGTTTAGCTTGTTAACCACACACCATTTTTGTCAGGGTTTCTACTCTTCCTTCTATCATTTTGGTTCGCTTAACTACTTTATGGTTAGGGCTAGATTAGATAATCTCTAAGATTTTAGAGATTACATAATCGCCGCGGAATGTTTCTCCAATGAAGTTATGAATTAATACTTAGTCAGTTATTGTTGTTGGTATTCCTTGGTATCCATGGTGCGTATGACGTTGATGCTCGTGGGACAGATTGTGAAGTTGAGGTTTACGATGCGGTTGTGGTTGGAGGTGGTAATGGTAATGTTGGTGTTAATGATGGTGGCACTGGTTATGCTGCTGGTGCTGCTGCTGGTGTTTGTAATCTTTGCACCATATTCTCCAAAGCTATTACCCGAGCGCGAAGCTCGTTGACTTCTTCTATTACACCGGGGTGATTGTCGGTTCGGACGAGCGGATAAATAAAATCTAGAATTTGATGTATTATGTAATCGTGACGAGATACCCTGGAAATGAGAGAGAAAATGGTGTCTCGAACAGGTTAGCCGGTAAGTGCTTTAGGTTCTTCGTCAAGAGGGTAATGTGGTGGATGGAATATATATATATATATATATATATATATATATATATATATATATATATATATATATATATATATATATATATATATATATATATATATATATATATATATATATATATATATTCTATGTAATTAGAATACCACACGATAGCCGAAAAATCATTTCATATCAAAAAATCCTTTATTCAATCGTACGAAATGGAATTCGTCATTAGTTCAAGTCACTCGGATTCTGAAATGGAATCCCACTCAAGCTCCGAAAATAGTGTGACCGGAATGGAACAACCAATCAGCCATCATCTATTCTGGATGAATTGGGGATGGGTTCGTAGCCTCCTCAATCATTGGAGACAATAAGAAGGCGATCCTTTATATATATATATATATATATATAATATATATAGAGCCAAAATTTCGTAGATTACATAGGAATTTATGGGATATGTCAGGCAAACTTCACAGTAATAGATACGATAATATATGATTTAGCAGGTACGCCAATATATGAATTTTTGTCTATACACTATTCATGCAATCAATGCAGCAAGACGTGTCTTAGACTAAAAATGATAAGCAGGTAATTTCCTGATGATGATAAGTAGTTAATTTTCGACACAAAATGATAAGCAAAACTTTTGACATGCAGACACGGTCGAAGTCCAGACTCACTAATGCATCCTAACGACTTATCATTTAGGCACACTAATGCAGACCTGGTTCGCTAAGACCACCGCTCTGATACCAACTGAAAGGACCCGTTCATATACATTATAAATGATTCGCAATAGTTGATTACATCGCGAGGTACTTAACCTCTAAATGATACATTTTACAAACATTGCATTCGTTTTTAAAAGACAAACTTTCTTTACAACGAAAGTTGATAGCATGCATACCATTTCATAATATATCCAACTATAATTAACTTAATAATAATCTTGATGAACTCAACGACTCGAATGAAACGTATTTTGAAATATGCCATGAATGACTCCAAGTAATATCTTTAAAATAAGCAAATGCACAGCGGAAGATTTCTTTCATACCTGAGAATAAACATGCTTTAAAGTGTCAACCAAAAGGTTGGTGAGTTCATTAGTTTATCATAATCATTCATTTCCATCATTTTAATAGACCACAAGAATTTCATTTCCATTTCTCATAAATATACGTCCCATGCATAGAGACAAAAATCATTCATATGGATTGAACACCTGGTAACCGACATTAACAAGATGCATATAAGAATATCCCCTATCATTCCGGAAAATCCTTCGGACATGTTAAAAATGAATTCGAAGTACTAAAGCATCTGGTAATTTGGATGGGGTTCATTAGGCCCGATAGATCTATCTTTAGGAATCGCGTCAATTAGGGGTGCACTAATTATCAAAATTAGTGATGTTCCCTAATTCTTAGGCTACCAAGCAAAAGGGGCATATTCGGCTTCGATCGTTCAACCATAAAATGTAGTTTCGATTACTTGTGTCTATTTCGTAAAACATTTATAAAAATTGCTCATGTATTCTTAGCCCAAAAATATAAAGGGTAAAAAGGCAAATGAAACTCACCTATTGTATTTCGTAGTAAAAATACATATAACGTCATTGAACAAGTGTAAGGTTGGCCTCGGATTCACGAACCTAGATTAAGTATATATATTTATATGTTGGTCAATATTTGTCTAACAATTTAGGTTATGTCATAGTGTACCACAATCCTAATGCTCGAGTCTAATATGCAAAAATCAACAAAAGTCAATTTAACTCAAAATCATATCCAAAATTTATACATGATTATTATATAGTTTAAATATCGTCGTTTTATATTTTTAAATATTTTTAAAAGATTTATTAGAGTAAATAATATAATTCATTTATTAATAAATAAAATTTTATATAAAAATATACTTTTATATATCTTAAGTAATAAAATTTATAATGTTCATTTAGTATCATAAAATATTATGATAGGTTTTAATAAGGTAATTATTGTATTACATATTTATTTGATAAAATAACATTGATAATAATAATAAGTACAAGTTGTATCATTTTGTAATAATACTTATTATTATTCTATTAATAAAAATATCAATACTTATGTTTACTAAAAATGATATTATGATAAAATGATAATTCTAATTATGATAACTTTAATTTTTACGATACTTTTTAATATTAACTTTAAAATAATAATTTTATTCAAAAAGATAATAATAATGATATTTTGTAATAACAATAACATTTCATTTAAAAATGATAATTTTTGTTAACATGATAGTTTTAATACTAACGATACTTTTAATAATAGTAATGATAAAAATAATAAGAACGAAAATTTTATCTAAATCAATATCTTACAATATTTTAATTTCATCATGATACTCATACTCATTAATTCCTAATCAATTCGTTTAATAGCTTTTAATCGTCTTTTATATCGCGTTCATGTTAATGATAATAATAGTAATCATAATAATTAGGTGTTACTAATATTAGTTTTTAATTATAATAATACTAATGATAATTATGATAATAATACAAATAATTATTTTAATGATAATAATAATAATAATAATACTAATTATAATTTTAACGATAATAGCGATAGTAATAATAAATAAATAACAATTTTAATGATAACACTTTTTATTGATAATGATAATAATAATAATAATAATGATAATGATAATAATAATAATAATAATAATAATAATAATAATAATAATAATAATAATAATAATAATAATTATTATTATATAAAAACTAGAACGACGATAGTAACGACGATAATAATAATCATTTTTAATAATAATACAAAAATTCAATTGACTATAACTTCTAATCCATTCATCGAAACTATTCGATATCTAAATGAAAAGTTCTTAATTTTTTGCTAGCTTTCCAATGACATGCATATATTATACCTTATCTCAACCGTATATGTAACTAATTCAAGATTCAGCATATCCTATCTAATGGCAATATCAAAAGTATAAGCATGCATAATCCTATATACTCGAGTACTAGTCAGGGATACACTATCAATATGTAAAAGTTAAGTTATGAGTGCTCACGTATCAATATTGAGATTCAATATTGCAGGAAAAGTACAGAGATGATAAACACTAGATTGACCTCACGATCATACCCATGAATCATACCCATCACCTTCATAGCTATAATCCATAATTTCCTTAGCCCTATCCTACTCGATAACCAGTTTTGAAAACATTTGGGCAGAACCTCGTCGTAGTATTTTATGTATATTTAATACTAATAATAACACTAATACTCATACTATACTATAAATAATAATAATAATAATAATAATAATAATAATAATAATAATAATAATAATAATAATAATAATAATAATAATAATAATAATAATAATAATAATAATAATAATAATAATAATATAATATATATATTGAGATTGATCGATAGATAAATGAATGAATGAATCGAAAATACGTTCGAGCTTTATAACCCCCGACCTGGACCCCTATGCTCCGTGATTATGGATGTTTAAAAGGGTTAAGTACCGCGATTGCGGCACTGTGGTTTCCAGCTCATATTTGAGCAACTTCTTGTGCCGACAGTTTTTATTTATTATTAAATATATAATACATAGTTAAATTGTAATTTTTGTTCCAACGATTTGTATGATGACGCTCGACTCATGTCTCGCTTCCGATTTTTCGAACGACATTTCTTACACTAAGAAAACTAGCATTTTACGTTTAGTGACTCGTACCTTTATATATGACAAGACTCAAATCAATGAAAAATAATCCAACTCAATGTGTAACTTATTCATTTGAGTGTTTTGGTTGTTTGCTTCTTTAAATCAAAGTCTAGTTGTTTACTAAAATACGTTTAATAATTTCAAAACGTTTTATATTTAATTTATACATTAACGCGTTTGTAAAATATATATATATATATATATATATATATATATATATATATATATATATATATATATATATATATATATATATATATATATATATATATATATATATATATATATATATATATATATATTCTTACTTAAGAATATAATTTTGTATATCTTATATATAATTGAAATATCTATCTAATTATATTTCAAAGTTCAAAACGTTTAAGTAATAGAAAATATTATGTCGTATCACGTTTTACATTTTTGAAACAAATATATATATATATATATATATATATATATATATATATATATATATATATATATATATATATATATATATATATATATATAATTTATGATATAAAGCTTTAATTAAGTTTCTTAAAACTTATGAACAATTTATCTTATAAAACGTTTCACTAATAAAGTTCTTTAAAAATTGTTTTTGTACGTTTGAAACAATATTAAATAAATATGAAAACTTTATTTTCCAAAGAAAAGTATTTTTAAGAATCATTTTACTAAAAAGTTATATTAGTAGAGGTTGTTATATCGTAAAACATTTTAGAGAAATAAAATTAAATATACTTTTCATAGGTTTCAAGTTCTTAACGTTTGTTGGTGCAACGTAATATAAAGTCTAAAGGTTAGCTAAACGTACAAAATCACCTTAATGTAAAATGTCGATACCCAATGTCTAAGTTATTTACATTCCACATTCCAACTTTAAAATGATAATCATAATAGTTTTCTTATTAATATCACGAGGAAAATGTTATAAGGTATGAATTTAGAATCAAATAAGAATCTTCACTAACTCTTGTCTAATTCTCGTTAGTTGACACTTTGTTCTTATTTGTAAAAATCACTTTACCATTTTCCAAATATGGTTAAAAAGGAAAGGTTTCCTAAATCAAAGTGGACCTCCTAATAGGGACTCGTAGCCATAATTCAATGTATCTAATAATTCAATCATTTGATATTATCTTTTAATTCAGTCGATAATTATTTTAAATATATTTTAAAACAAATACGTTCATGTAAAGTATTATACGTCTAATACTTTGTTAATGTTTTTAAGTTATAATATATATATATATATATATATATATATATATATATATATATATATATACATATATATATACATATATAATCATATCCGTTCATATAATGGTTCGTGAATCATTGGAATCTGGTCGAGGTTAAATGAATGTGTGAACATAGTTTAAAATCCTTGAGGTTTAACTTAACAACTTTGCTTATCGTGTCGGAATAATATAAAGATAAAGTTTAAATTTGGTCAGAAATTTCCGGGTTGTCACATTCTACACCTTAGAAAGTAAAAGTAAATTTAGGCCCCGCAAAATATAAATAAACCAAGACACTGTGTGCTACCGAATCGAACATCCTGCGACCTAACGACACCGCATAAATAAAACCGTCCGTTAGTAGCATATCAGTAGCTCTATTCTTCTTGGCGCTGCTACCGGGGATCGAATATTTTGATTGAGAAAGATTTTAAACAGACAAAGTGTTGTTTGGTGGTGTCTAAGAAAGACAATTATACACGGACTTGGTTGTTGGATTTTCCGAACAGTCTTCAATTATATTGGAACCAAAAGGATCCTGCCTCTCCGTAGTCGTCCTAGCCACCTCGATACAAGTAATTTGTGAGAAGTCCTATCAGTTAAGATATCCGATCTGGTTAGCGACCGAATTTCAAGAATAATTGTTTTTATTAAATTATCGATCCTTTTAGTAAATTAATATTTTCTAAAAGTTACTTATAAATCTTTTAAACAGAAAATTTAAAAAAATGGAACAACAAAACACCCTTGCTTCTATGCATAAGTCATGCTTAGAGGAAAGAGGAGGACCAATCACCTTAGGAACCGAAGGAACTCCTGAAATTAGTTCACACATGATTAAACTAGTCAGTATGATCTATAAATTTCAAGGATTACTGACTGACGATCCACACTTTCATATAAACAAATTTATCAGTCTGGTTGACTCTTTTAAGAAGGACGAAAATGAGAAAAACATTTTGAAACTTCATCTTTTTCAATATTCACTTTCTGCACACGCTTCAGCATGGTTTGACGAACTTAACCCGAATTTAATCCATACATGGGAGGATTTAGCCACTAAATTTCTAAACAAATTTTATCCACCCTCCCTGCAAACCTGTTTAAGAAATGACATCACAAACTTTTCTCAAAAAGAAAAAGAGTCATTGTGTCTAGCATGGAATAGAGTAAAGATGATACTTAAAAGTTGTCTGAATCATTCGTTAAGTCGGGCAGACATAATATGTATGCTTTACAATGGTTTGACCAAGGATGATAAGTCTCTCCTAGACATGGCCTCGTAAGGAAATTTCATGTCCCGAACAGCAGACGAAGCATGGAATCTCTTGGACACAATAGCTGCAAAACAGGAAGATTGGAACAATGAAGCTGCTGAGAAGGATGACGTCTGTGACGACTCGGAAATTTTTGATCAAATTTAAACTTAATCTTTATACGGTTTCGACATGATAAGCAAAGTCTATTAAATTGAATTTCAAAATTTTTGAACCATTTTATGAAATCATTTGACCTTCGACCAGTTCCGACGATTCACGAACAATTAATTGTAACTTGATATGTGTATATATATATATATATATATATATATATATATATATATATATATATATATATATATAATTGGAAACATAATTTTAAATAGTGAAGGTAGTTGTTAATAAAATTTATTTATGTAAGTAAAATAAAAATAGGATATTATAATGATTATTATTTAAAAAGTATCTATATATATAAATAAAGTGTATTGAATATATATATATATATATATATATATATATATATATATATATATATATATATATATATATATATATATATATATATATATATATATATATATATATATATATATATATATATATATATATATATATATATAGTTTTGAATTTATTTGGAAAATGATAGTAACGCTCAATTAGCATACGATTGATAATAAACAAGTTATAAACGAACTTATGTGATTTTAAAATAAACGGTGATTCAAAAATAAGTTTTATAAATTTTAGGCTTATTAATAATATATTTAGAAATTGTTAAATTTTAAAACTTTTTATATTTTACTTGGGGTTGGGAATGAACAGTTGATGTAATTTTTACTTAATAAATTAATGACCGAATTTTATATCATAATGACTGAAATAAATAAACCTAATTACTACAAAAATTTGGAAATTTTTCGAATAAGTTTATCCGCCATTGATTAACAACAGAGTACGATATAATACCTCTATAGAACTGTCAGTAGATAAATTTTAAATACTATTCTGAGTGGTACTGTTATCACACGTTTTCTTTGAATTTAAGATTCAATTATTATTATTATATTATTATTATTAACCCACTATCTCAATTATATATATATTCTTATATATGCACAAGTGATAAAAGTTGATACCCGACAACCGTAAAACATTGGCCATTTTTTCTTCACCCTTATTCTCTTTGTGAGTCACCAACCAGTATATTTGTATACTATATATTTTTACAGAATCCTATATACCTGTGATTATATATATATATATATATATATATATATATATATATATATATATATATATATATATATATATATATATATATATAAGCTTACATATAGGTTGTATTATTACACGACCTTTGATCATACTTCTTTTTGTTTATCCAGCCTCACCTCCATCGACAACAAAGAACAACCTACACACCACCACCTATGTCCTAACAGTCGGCCACCTCACCTCCCCATGTTAACCACCTACGAGCACCAAAACGCATCCCAAATCGACACCCCAAACCGCTGTTGCTACTGTTACTATATGCTATCTCTGTTTGGGAAGTAACCAATGATGATTACCGTTTGCAAACTGCTACTTCTTCTGTTTATATTTAATGTTCATCATCATCATCGTGCCGTTATATTTTTTTCTTCTTCCTCATTCTTTCTTCTGTTTTCATTGAAAACCACCATCAACTTCTTCTCCTTCCTCTTCGGTCACCGGAGAACCACCACTTTCGGCTAACCTCAACCACCAAAGCTCACCACCTTCACCATCCGCTCTCCACCATCACTATAACCTCATGATTCATCATTCATATCGAACTATATACTCCAGCTATATCTCTCTTGTTTCTTCTTCAATCGAAATACCATCATCATCACTAGCACCACCTTAAAACATCACCCAAACCATCACTGTAAACTGCCACATTAACCATTGAAGTCAATGGAAACGCTACTGCAGCTGCAACCTTGGGATTTCTATTTCTGGTTCAGTCAGACGAAAGCCAAACAATACCTGCAGCTCGAAATCAATCCAATAAGATATTAAACTGCTACTGTTAGTCGTCTTCTACTGTTACGATGATGAGGAAATAGAAACTAGCATGAAGACGGTGATGATGTACAGTGAAGATAAATAGTACGAGGTTCGTGTCATTGGCTAACAAAAATACGTGTTACGTGTGAAATTGTAAATTAAATGTTTCGTGTAAAAAGCTTCACTTTTCGCGTATGAGTAAACAATGAAGATAGTACATAATGATGAAGTACAGTGATAATATTGATGATGGGTAACGAAGTTGTTGAAGATGGAAGACGATGCATGTTGATAATCACTTTGAGAAACAGTTAATAATGTTGATAATGATGTTGATAGAAGATGATATGTTGATGATTAGGTATGATATTGAAGATGATCATATGCAATAATGATGAAGTGAAGTGAAGGTGATGATGAATAGTGTAGACGATGAGATAATGATGACGATTCCACGATCAGTGTATGTTGAGACAACCCGTCCTAACCCATAAGGACGAATACAATAACATATGATTACATTACGAGGTTCTGACCTCTATATGATACATTTTACAAACATTGCATTCGTTTTTAAAAGACAAACTTTCATTACATCGAAAGTTGACAGGCATGCATACCATTTCATAATATATCAAACTATAATTGACTTAATAATAATCTTGATGAACTCAACGACTCGAATATAACGTCTTTTGAAATATGTCATAAATGACTCCAAGTAATATCTCTAAAATGAGCAAATGCACAGTGGAAGATTTCTTTCATACCTGAGAATAAACATGCTTAAAAGTGTCAACCAAAAGGTGGGTGAGTTCATTAGTTTATCATCAATAATCATTTCCATTATTTTAATAGACCACAAGATTTTCATTTCCATTTATCATAAACATCATCTCATATCAGGCATTTCGCAAACTGCATAGAGATAAAAATCATTCATATAGTGAACACCTGGTAATCGACCTTAACAAGATGCATATAGAATATCCCCATCATTCCGGGATATCCTTCGGACATGATAAATTCGAAGTACTAAAGCATCCGCGACATGGATGGGGCTTGTTAAGCCCGATAGATCTATCTTTAGGATTCTCGTCAATTAGGGTGTATGTTCCTTAATTCTTAGATTACCAGACTAAAAAGGGGCATATTCGATTTCGATCATTCAACCATAGAATGTAGTTTTGATTACTTGTGTCTATTTCGTAAAAACATTTATAAAAGCAGCACATGTATTCTCAGTCCCAAAAATATATATAAAAAGGGAGTAATGAAACTCACTATACTGTATTTTGTAGTAAAAATACATATGACGTCATTGAACAAATGTAGGGTTGGCCTCGGATTCACGAACCTATATCATTTATATGTATATTAACACATATAATGGTAATCGAACAAAATTAGGTATTATTATTAATTGTTATTTTAGTAACTTGTACATTTCATTAATAACTAAATTAACTATATTATTTTTATATACATTAAATAGATAATTAATATTTATTACAAACATATTAATATAGTTATGTTTTATGTAAATAATATATTTTTATATAGAAAATCTTTATTTGATATATTAATAATTCTAACAATAATAATGATAAAAATAATAATATTAGTGTTAGAAATAATAAAAATGATAATAAAAATAATAATGATAAAAATAATGATAATTCTAACAATAATAATAATGATAGTTCTAATAATAAAAATGATAATTTTTATAAAAAAATTAGTTTCGATAATAATACTACTTACATTAAAAATGATAATAATAATAATAATAATAATAATAATAATAATAATAATAATAATAATAATAATAATAATAATA
The DNA here is from genome assembly GCF_046630445.1 of Rutidosis leptorrhynchoides. Lineage (NCBI taxonomy): Eukaryota > Viridiplantae > Streptophyta > Magnoliopsida > Asterales > Asteraceae > Rutidosis > Rutidosis leptorrhynchoides. Next base: position 224,324,837 of record NC_092339.1, on the reverse strand, counting down.
ATAATAATAATAATAATAATAATAATAATAATAATAATAATAATAATAATAATAATAATAATAATGAGTAATAAGTAAACTACCTCAAAGAAGAGGTCCTAAAAAAATGCCCAAGTCCGGGTTTGAACCAGCGACGTCCCGCTAACCCGGTAACATCCTTAACCATATTTCTGTCTGTCATCTTCTTAAATGAAAAACCCAATTCATCATCATCATATATCTTCATAGAACCATTATCATCATCATCTAAACTTATCAAATTACGTATATCATACATCATTATTTTATCATCACCAACACCCATGATCATTATCACTTTCGTGATCATGATCATCATCATATATCTATCATTTTATGTGTTATCACCATCGTCATTATGTCATCACCATCGTTCATCATAATCACTTCTATCATGAATATCATTGTTTTATCATAACCGCTAACATAACAATGTCATTATCATTATCTCAATACAACATCGTCATTTTACTCATGTATATAACATCATCAACTTTACTGTTTCTTCCTCACCATTATCATTACCATTTACGGTTTCATCACTCCTATCCTACTTCTATAATCTGGCCCAGCTTATCTTCGCCCCAACAGCCATTTCATAACCCAAATATTTACAAGCCCAATTATTTAATTCACTTGGACCATGATCAATTCAAGTTTATTCGGTTTACTGATTAGTTGATTATATCAACATATAGCTCATCACACTAGTGTTCTTAGACCCTACCATAATCAAATCATCCCACTAATATATAATTCAATGATTAACATAGTCCACTTTAGCTTTATCTCAAAAAAAATTCTCGATTGTAACAGTAAAAAAAAACATGCTTTTGATGATGATGCTTGAGTGCATCGATGGTTGTTTTGTGGTGAGGTTTCTCAGTTAACAGCAAAACAAGCAGCAGCAAAAAGTGGTCTGGTTCCATCTGTTCATTTTACAGGAGTGTAAATCGCAACAACACTTAGTGAGTTGTGGTGGAAGTTGATGTTTAACGGTTGTAAAATGCAGCAACATCTGAAGGCATTTGATGATACTAGTGGTGTTGCAGGTATTGATATCAACTTTGTTTCCCATCTTTATTCCATTTTGATCAGACGTACAAGGTACAACAACATTGTTGTTGTTATTATTCGGAATGATTAATACAGTAATTAACAAGTGAAATAGTATGGTATTATTGTTGTGTGTGAAAGAGAGTGGTGATGTTGAGTTAGGTTTGATGAAAATAACTAGAGAGGTGATCGACTAAGACCAACCAGAATTTGACAGCAGTCACATCATTATAATGGTGGTAGCATGGGTTGTGTTTTCGGTTTCAATAGAAAACAAGCAGGTGGCAAAGGTTGTGATGGTGTTGTAGTGGTGAAGATGGTGATCACGAAAAGATGTTCTAACCGTAGAAGGTGGTGATGATTTTTGGTTGAACTTGAAACGAAGACAGGATACACAATAGTGGTTATGGTGATACCGGTGGTGGTAGTTTGGTTCATGACAATGAAGCGGAAAGTAGAAAATGGGTTGTCAATGTTTGAAGAAGAAGAAGATGATTGAATGAATGTTAGGTGATGGTGGTCTAGTGGGTTTGTTGGTTCTCGGATAGAAACAAAAATGTAATAAAAGATATCATGCTGTTTCGAATAGAAGTGATAGTTTATTGAGTAGTTAGTAGGTGTTTACGGTTTAAAGATGGTGGTGTGTTGGTGGATCAATGTGCTCGATCATAACTAGAAAACAGAAGCGGATAGTAGTATTTAAGTGATTGGATAGATAATTGAATGGTGATTTGTTATTTACCTTGAATAGGAAACACGAAACTGAGGTGGTTGTCATTGTTGCAGATCACGGCCGCGATGATAGTCGAAGCAGGAGAGTGGAGAAGAAGAGGTTGTTTAGTGGTGATGTTGGTCGACTTATAACAGGCGAATGTTGTAAGTAACTTAAGTGTTGTATGTGTTTGTGTGTTGAATTATGCAAAATCAAACTCAAGAGTAAAGATGGTTTTTGAATGGCTATGTTGCTTCAGTCGTTTAGGAGCAAGAATTAGAGAATGAAAAGTGTTCTCCATTTGCACTTGTATATGTATATTATATAATTCATGAATTAGACAAAATAACACAGTACACTAATACAATAATATAACTTAACTTTAACAATGTTAATAGTATAGCAGCCTGGTTTATTGGATTCATTCTACCGATGTTTTTAATTTATATAATATATCGTACTCTGTTGTTAATCCGTGGCGGATAAAAGTGTTCAGAAAAATCCCATATTTTTAAATTAGCTATATTTATTTATTTTGGTCATTATGGTATAAAATTCGATCATTAAATTATTAAATAAAAAATTACATCAACTGTCCCTCTCAATTCTGGGTAAAATATAAAAAGTGTTTAAAATTTAATAACTAGATCCTAAATACATTTTTAGTAAGCCTAAAATTTATAGAACTCATTTTCGAATCACCGTTTATTTTAAAATCACCTAAGTTCGCTTTTAACTTGATTAATAACTATCAAGATGACAAACGAGTGCTACGAGCGTTTATTAAATAAAATCTAAATACATATATATATACATATATATATATATATATATATATATATATATATATATATATATATATATAGAGAGAGAGAGATTTATACTAATATCATATATTATTTTATTTACATAAATGAAGTAAATCATATAAGTTTCTATTTCAAATTTATATATATATATATATATTTAAATATATATGTATTTATTTACAGATAGTGGTTCGTAAATCATCAGGAATAGTCGAAGGTCATATGAATATATGAAATAGTTCAAAAAATTTTAGACTTAACTTAACAGACTTTTGCTTATCTTGTCGAATTCATATAAAGATCATATAAAGATCAAGTTTAAATTTGGTTGGAAATTTTCGGGTCGTCACAATACCTACCCATTAAAGAAATTTCTTCCTGAAATTTGAATGTGGTCATCATGGTTAACAGTAGAAATGTTTTCATGACGAATATGAGTTGATAAATAGAATTTTATCATTATTGATTAATATAGACAAAAAGATTCAATTATGTGAAGCGTACAAGTAAAGCTGTCACAAAAGATTGAGATATAGATTTAACTTTTGACGTAGTCACGATTGAATTCCGGAATTCAAGGGATTTAAAGAAAATCATCAAAATCTATATAAGAATTGATTCTTCGGTAATTAAGAGAATTAGAATCTTCTTTGATTAAATGCGATAATCTGTTTCGATTGCTCTGTCGGATATCTCACTAAGAAATCCACCCTCTCCGTTTCCTTAATATTTTGGAGTTCCATCCTTTTGTTTTCTCTTCCCAACTTTAAGTCAAGCGAATAATGGTCCAGAATTCATAGGTATGGTGTTTCAAATGAACGTGGCTAATGTTCTAAGAGAGAAATTGTAATAGCACGATCTTGATTGTTTAAATTACCAGAATTTAAGAGAAAAGATAGAACTATCAAGAAAATATGTTCTTGATATGTTTGGAGATTAGGTAGAATGTAAGACTCTTGTAGAATGGCACATGATGACGATATGGTCTGTGAATCATCATGTTTCATTAGAAACTCAGCAAGACTTACTATAATATAATCACGTTGATCAAGTGTCATTATATTATACTAACTCATGCTTCAGTTCCCAACACTACTTCAAAAACATTCATATTTTAAATTCGAATTTTTTTCAGAATTTAGAAACTAAAACAGTTTCCTTTCTGTTGTAACACTGATAACGCGAAGAGATAAATGATTTCAGATAAGAATAGTTATGAAAATATCTTCAGAAATATCGAGGATATTTATAATGAAAGATTTGATGATATCTTAGAATTTCTAATATCGATGGATGATGATGAAGATTGTCCATAAAATTGTAGAGTCATGATCAAGATATTCGTTAATGACTTCAGTAGATACTAAATCATTTGGATTCTTTGAAGGCAGGTTTAGTCTTTATGATTCATCCACAGCCTCCTTTATGGTTTGCTCAATCCGTTTTACAGTTCCAACTTTTCTGAGCTTTACCAACATACTGTTCTTTATCATCAAACTTTTTACGATTGTCTGCTGTTTTTGCTGCTTCATTCAGCTTTTACAAACTTCAAAAAACTGATTCATAGACTAAAGTGCTTTTCAGAATTTCAGAATTGAAGTTCGTAAATCCAGGAAATAGAAGTTATATATATATATATATACATATATATATATATATATATATATATATATATATATATATATATATATATATATATAATTGTCGTAGAATCGTTGAGAAATTCGAGATTATCGATTGATGCCTCCCGGTATTTGGTATGGTAATTATTGTTACAAGATGCCGATGAGTTCATGATAATATTTCAATAGATAAATATAGTGATTTGTCGGAGAGATTTAAGCCAAGGAGCAACGAGATTGTTGGTATGTCTGCTGGTAATATGGTGGAATATAAAAGGTTCTCCGGTAACAATAAAAGAGCATGCATATATATCAAGGTTATAATAAGGTTATTTCAAACAAAAAGTCGAAGTTGACTTGTTGGAGCTGTGACAAAACTGGCTATCTTGAACAGGAGTTGCAAAGTTATTTTCGATAATAATAACGCTAAAGGAATTAGCACGGCTACGTGTTAAACGTTAACTCAGTTTCTGAGAGTTTTTCAGGTGCATAACTATATGCATAAATCTTTCCTTCCGTAGATGAAGTGCGGTTGGTTCCTCCTCTCAATTGAGGTGTTTTCAAGAATCATGAAAGGTTTGATCGTAGATTGTAATCATCAAGATACAAATGAGGGTTAAGATGAAATTAAGTGGCAAACTTGAAGGAATGTTTAGTTTCATATGTTATAATCAATATTTTAATTCATTTTAATTGTCCAATATTAGTAGTCCACAATTAGTAATTCAATAATTCATATATAGTTTAATATGTAATATTCGAATTAATTAATACGTATCGTGACCCATTGTATACATGTCTCAGACTCGATCACAACTCAAAGTATATATATTATTTTAGAATCAACCTCAACCCTGTATAGCTAACTCGAACATTACCGCATATAGAGTGTCTATGGTTATTCCAAATAATATATATAGATGACGTCGATATGATTTGTCAAAACATTGTATATGTGTCCCGATATTTAAAATGCGTAAATAACAGTATTTAAATGACGATAAATAAAGTGCGTAAAATAAATAACTGGAATTAAATGACGATAAATAAAATTGCGAGAATTAAATTTGCGATAAATAAATTACGATAAATAAATTGCGATAATTAAACTGTAATAAGGAATTAGGAACAGTTAGCTAGGTACAGTTAGCTAGAATATTGTTAGCGTGGATTCTTAACAAAATTTCTCATAGTTAATTTGGTTGTTTTTAAAAAATTTTATTTTTGTCCAATGTTTTCTTCATTATGCCACTTGTTGGATTCTGATATATCAAAATCCAAATATGAAATTGAATGAAAATGGTTATTCTGTAGTGAACGGATACATATATCTGTGGATGTAAGTAGGATAGTAAATGACTGTTGAATCAGATTAGAAGAATGTACAGTGTAACTCATTAATGTAAAATTTAAATATTCCTCGGGTATTACCTAACCGTTAAAATATTTTCACCATTAATAGTTCGTACAAAAGAATTTTTAATTACAATATTTATGAAAACATATATACATATATATTTTCTTCAGATGTAATCATGGATTAAATGAGTTAATATATTATTAATCTTATTTACTTTTCAGTTTGAGCTAGAATAAATAATCTCTAAGACTTTAGAGATTACATAATCGCCATGTTCAGTGAAGATAATTGATATAGAATGATTATGTAGAACAAAGATAATCGATATAGAACAGATATGTAGAATACATAATCTCTAAGATTTTAGAGATTACATAATCACCGCCTAATAGTTCTCCAATGAAGTTATGAATCAATACTTCATCATTGATTCTTATTAGTACTCCTTGGTATCTATGGTGCGTACGATGTTGATGCTCGAGGTACAGATTGTGGTGTCGAGGTATGGGATGCGGATGTGGTTGTTGTGGATGGTGATACTGGTTATGTTGCTGGTGCTGCTGATGCTCGTAGATATTGCACCATATTCTCCAATGTCACTATTCGAGCACGAAGCTCGTTGACTTCTTCTATTATACCAGTATGATTATCGTTTCGGATGAGCGGACGAATAAGATCGAGAATTTGAGTTATTCTATAATCATGACGAGATACTCTGGAAATGAGAGAGGAAATGGTGTTTCGGATAGGTTCACCAGTAAGTGCTTCAGGTTCATCGCCAAGGGGGGAATGTGGTGGATGGAAGGGATTGCCTTCTTCTTATCTCTAATGATTAAGTAGGCTACGAACTCATCCCCAATTCATCCAGAATAGATGATGGCTAATTGGTTGATCCGTTCCTGTCACACTGTTGTCACACTGCTATCGGATGATATTCTAATTACATAGAATATCTAAATATATAGAGTGAAAGATTTCGTATATTACGGCGGAATTTACGGAATATGTCAGGCACAGTTTACAGTAACAGATACGCTAAGATATGAATTTTGTCTATACACTATCTATGCAATGAATGCAGTAAGTCGCGTTTAGACTTAAGATGATGAGTAGGTAATTTCCTACTGATGATAAGTAGATGATTTTCGACTAGAAATGATAAGCAAAACTTTTGACATGCAGACATGGTCGAAGTCCAGACTCACTAATGCATCCTAACAACTATCAGTTAGACACACTAATGCAAGACCTGGTTCGCTAAGACCACTGCTCTGATACCACATGAGACGACCCGACCTAACCCATAAGGACGAATACAATAACATATGATTACATTGCGAGGTTCTGACCTCTATATGATACATTTTACAAACATTGCATTCGTTTTTAAAAGACAAACTTTTATTACATCGAAAGTTGACAGGCATGCATACCATTTCATAATATATCAAACTATAATTAACTTAATAATAATCTTGATGAACTCAATGACTCGAATGCAACGTCTTTTGAAATATGTCATAAATGACTCCAAGTAATATCTCTAAAATGAGCAAATGCACAGCGGAAGATTTCTTTCATACCTGAGAATAAACATGCTTAAAAGTGTCAACCAAAAGGTTGGTGAGTTCATTAGTTTATCATCAATAATCATTTCCATTATTTTAATAGACCACAAGATTTTCATTTCCATTTATCATAAATATCATCTCATATCAGGCATTTCCCAAACTGCATAGAGATAAAAATCATTCATATGGAAAACACCTAGTAATCGACCTTAACAAGATGCATATAGAATATCCCCATCATTCCGGGACATCCTTCGGACATGATAAATTTGAAGTACTAAAGCATCCGCGACATGGATGGGGCTTGTTGAGCCCGATAGATCTATCTTTAGGATTCGCGTCAATTAGGGTGTATGTTCCCTAATTCTTAGATTACCAGACTAAAAAGGGGCATATTCGATTTCGATCATTAAACCATAGAATGTAGTTTCGATTACTTGTGTCTATTTTGTAAAAACATTTATAAAAGCAGCGCATGTATTCTCAGTCCCAAAAATATATATAAAAAGGGAGTAATGAAACTCACTATACTGTACATATGACGTCATTGAACAAATGTAGGGTTGGCCTCGGATTCACGAACCTATATCATTTATATCTATATTAACACATATAATGGTAATCGAACAAAATTAGGTATTATTATTAATTGTTATTTTAGTAACTTGTACGTTTCATTAATAACTAAATTAACTATATTTATTTTTATATACATTAAATAGATAATTAATATTTATTACAATCATATTAATATAGTTATGTTTTATGTAAATAATATATTTTTATATAGAAAATCTTTATTTGATATATTAATAATTCTAATAATAATGATAAAAATAATAATATTAGTGTTAGAAATAATAAAAATGATAATAAAAATAATAATGATAAAAATAATGATAATTCTAATAATAATAATAATAATGATAGTTCTAATAATAAAAATGATAATTTTTATAAAAAAATTAGTTTCAATAATAATACTAGTTACATTAAAAATGATGATGATAATAATAATAATAATAATAATAATAATAATAATAATAATAATAATAATAATAATAATAATAATAATAATAATAATAATAATAATAATAATAATAATAAAAATGAGTAATAAGTAAACTACCTCAAAGAAGTAGTCCTAAAAAAATGCCCAAGTTCGGGTTTTAACCCGCGACGTCCCGCTAACCCGATAACATCCTTAACCATATTTCTGTCTGTCATCTTCTTAAATTAAAAACCCAATTCATCATCATCATATATCTTCATAGAACCATTATCATCATCATCTAAACTTATCAAATTACGTATATCATACATCATTATTTTATCATCATCAACACCCATAATCATTATCACTTTCGTGATCATGATCATCATCATATATCTATCATTTTAAGTGATATCACCATCGTCATTATGTCATCACCATCGTTCATCATAATCATTTCTATCATCAATATCATTGTTTTATCATAACCGCTAACATAACTATGTCATTATCATTATCTCAATACATCATCGTCATTTTACTCATGTATATAACATCATCAACTTTACTGTTTCTTCCTCACCATTATCATTACCATTTATGGTTTCATCACTCCTATCCTACTTCTATAATCTGGCCCAGCTTATCTTCGACCCAACCGCCATTTCATAACCCAAATATTTACAAGCCCAATTATTTAATTCACTTGGCCCATGATCAATTCAAGTTTATTTGGTTTACTTATTAGTTGATTATATCAACATATAGCTCGTCACACTAGTATTCTTAGACCCTACCATAATCAAATCATCCCACTAATATATAATTCAATGATTAACATAATCCACTTTAGCTTTATCTCAAAAAAAAAAATTCTCGATTGTAACAGTAAAAAAAACATGCGTTTTATGATGATGCTTGAGTGGATCGATGGTTGTTTTGTGGTGAGGTTTCTCGGTTAACAGTGAAACAAGTAGCAGCAAAAATTGGTCTGGTTCCATCTGTTCATTTGACAGGAGTGTAAATAGCAACAACACTTAGTGAGTTGTGGTGGAAGTTGATGTTTAACAGTTGTAAAATGCAGCAACATCTCAAGGCGTTTGATGATACTAGTGGCGTTGCCGGTATTGATATCAACTTTGTTTCCCATCTTTATTCCATTTTGATCAGACGTACAAGGTACAACAACGTTGTTGTTGTTATTATTCAGAATGATTAATACAGTAATTAACAAGTGAAATAGTATGGTATTATTGTTGTATGTGAAAGAGAGTGGTGATGTTGAGTTAGGTTTGATGAAAATAACTGGAGAGGTGATCGACTAAGACAAACCATAATTTGACAGCAGTCACATCGTTTTAATGGTGGTAGCATGGGTTGTGGTTTCGGTTTTAATAGAAAACAAGCAGATGGCAAAGGTTGTGATGGTATTGTAGTGGTGAAGATGGTGATCACGAAAAGAACTTGTAACAGTATGAGGTGGTGATGATTTTTAGTTGAACTTGAAACGAAGACAGGATACACAATAGTGGTTATGGTGGTACCGGTGGTGGTAGTTTGGTTCACGATAATGAAGCGGAAAGTAGAAAATGGGTTATCAATGTTTGAAGAAGAAGAAGATGATTGAATGAATGTTAGGTGATGGTAGTCTAGTGGGTTTGTTGGTTCTCGGATAGAAATAAAAAACGTAGTAAAAGATATCATGCAGTTTCGAATTGAAGTGATAGTTTATTGAGTAGTTAGTAGGTGTTTACGGTTTAAAGATGGTGGTGTGTTGGTGGATCAATGTGCTCGATCATAACTAGAAAATAGAAGCGGATAGTAGTATTTAAGTGATTGAATACATAATTGAATGGTGATTTGTTATTTACCTTGAATAGGAAACACGAAACTGAGGTGGTTGTCATTGTTGCAGATCACGGTCGTGATGATAGTCGAAGCAGGAGAGTGGAGAAGAAGAGGTTGTTTAGTGGTGATGTTGGTCGACTTATAACAGACGAATGTTGTAAGTAACTTAAGTGTTGTATGTGTTTGTGTGTTAAATCATGCAAAATCAAACTCAAGAGTAAAGATGGTTTTTGAATGGCTGTGTTGCTTCAGTCATTTAGGAGCAAGAATTAGAGAATGAAAAGTGTTCTCCATTTGCACGTGTATATGTATATTATATAATTCATGAATTAGACAAAATAACACAGTACACTAATACAATAATATAACTTAACTTTAACAATGTTAATAGTATAGCAGCCTGGTTTATTGGATTCATTCTACCGAAGTTTTTAATTTATATAATATGTCGTACTCCGTTGTTAATCCGTGGCAGATAAAAGTGTTCAGAAAAATTCCATATTTTTAAATTAGCTATATTTATTTATTTTGATCATTATGGTATAAAATTCGATCATTAAATTATTAAATAAAAAATTACATCAATTGTCCCTCTCAATTCTGGGTAAAATATTAAAAGTGTTTAAAATTTAATAACTAGATCCTAAATACATTTTTAGTAAGCCTAAAATTTATAGAACTCATTTTCGAATCACTGTTTATTTTAAAATCACCTAAGTTCATTTTTAACTTGATTAATAACTATCAAGATGACAAACGAGTGCTACGAGCATTTATTAAATAAATTCTAAATCATATATATATATATATATATATATATATATATATATATATATATATATATATATATATATATATATATATATATATATATATTCAATATACTTTTCATATATATATATATAGATTTATAGTAATATCATATATTATTTTATTTACACAAATGAATTAAATCATATAAGTTTCTATTTCAAATTTATATATATATTTAAATATATATGTATTTATTTACAGATAGTGGTTCGTGAATCATCGGAAATAGTCGAAGGTCATATGAATATATGAAACAGTTCAAAATTTTTGAGACTTAACAGACTTTTGCTTATCTTGTCGAATTCATATAAAGATCATATAAAGATCAAGTTTAAATTTGGTCGAAAATTTCCGGGTCGTCACATATGTTACTATTCTATTCGAAACCTTATTAAGCACCATGATCATCACTTTCAATTACTGCTCGTTCAATTATAATTCCATTTCTGCTCGTCCCCTTTTGTTTTCCGCCATTCATTTTGCTTCGAACTTTGCTGCTGCAATTAACCATCGAAGGTATCATATTGTGAATGTTTTTGTTTCGATTTCACATTCTAATTCAAATCCTTTTACTTGCTGATATGATTGTTGAAGATTCCTGATCGACTAATTTAACAAGAAGAAGATTGAATTATTGGGGTTACATAAATTAAAAGAGTTATTTAATACAGAAAAGCATTAATGGTGCAATGGTTCAGGAGGGTGTTGGTTTAGTGAGTGGTCTCGGGTTCAAGCCCCGGCAGTGACATTTCTTTTTGAAAATTGGTTACTTTAAGGTAGTATTTTATTATTATTATTATTATTATTATTATTATTATTATTATTATTATTATTATTATTATTATTATTATTATTATTATTATTATTATTATTATCATAAGTATTAGTATTATTATTAGTAATATTATTATCATTATAGTTATTAATATAAATATTAGTATTAATATTATTAGTAAAATTATTATTATGATAGTTATTATTATTAGTCGTATTATTATCATTATAGTATTATTATTATTTAGTAAAACCATTATTTTTATAATTATTATTATTAGTATTCATTATTATTAAAAGTATCATTTTTACAAAAATTATCATTTTTATTACTATAACTATTATTGTTATTATTATAGGATGAAACAACTTTTTTATTTATTATTATCAATATTATTTTATCAAAATAACTATTAGTTATATAAAATCATATTTACTACATATAACATAACTATATTAATATTTTTATAATAAATACTAATAAATGTAATTAAATAGGTTATTAATGAAACACATAATTAAATTAACAATTAATTCACTAATAATACGTAAATTTGTTCGAATACCATTATATGTGTTAATATATATATAAATGATATAGGTTCGCGAATTCGAGGTCAACCCTGCATTGTTCAGTTCCATCGTATGCATATTTTTACTACAAAATATCGTATTGTGAGTTTCATTACTCCCTTTTTATATATATTTTTGGGACTGAGAATATATGCCTCGCAATGAAATCAACTATTGTGAATCGTTTATAATCGGTATGAATGGGTCCTTTCAGTTGGTATCAGAGCGGTGGTCTTAGCGAACCAGGTATTGCATTAGTGTGTCTAACTGATAGTTATTAAGATGCATTAGTGAGTCTGGACTTCGACCTTAGCTGCATGTCAAAAGTTTTGCTTATCATTTCTAGTCGGAAATCATCTACTTATCATCCTTAGGAAATTACTTGCTTATCATTCTTAGTCTAGACACATCTTACTGCATTGATTGCATGAATAGTGTATAGACAAAATTCATATCTTAGCGTATCTGTTACTGTAAACTTTTCCTGACATATTCCGTAAATTCCTCCGTAATCTACGAAATCTTTTGTTCTATATATATAGATATTTTATGTAATTAGAATACCATTCGATAGCCGAAAATCATTTCATACCAAAAAACCCTTTACTCAATCGTACGAAATGGAACTCGCCACTAGTTCAAGTTCTTCGAAATCCGACAGCTATTCCGACATGGATGTTCACCTAAACTCCAGAAGCACCGTCACCGAAATGAATCAACCAATCAGCCATCATCAATTCTGGATGAATTGGGGATGGGTTCGTAGTCGACTTAATCAATGTAGACACGAGGAAGGCGATCCCTTCCACCAATCGAATTCACCTCTTGGTGAAGAACCTGAAGCACTTACCGGCGAACCTGTCCGAAACACCATATTCACCCTCATTGCCAGGATATCCTACAACGATTATATTCTATCCACAATTCTAAACCTTATTCATCCGCTCGTTTCGACCGACAATCATCCCGAAATAATAGAAGAAGTCAACGAGCTTCGTGCTCGAGTAATCAATTTGGAGAATATGATGCAAAACTTACCAGCTTCAGCAACATCACCAGTACCAACAGTACCACCAACAACTCAAGTTTCAACATCACATGCCTCAATATCTCATTCTGTACCTCGAGTATAATCATCGTTCTACATGATGTTCTACATCATTTATCTTCGTTCGACGTGATGGTTATGTAACCTCTAATGTTTTAGAGATTATGTACTCTAGTTCTAACCGTAAACCAAATGAGTTTAATATCATATTAACTCATTAAATCCATGATTACATCAGAAGAAAATATATATGTATATATATTTTCATAAGAATTGTAATTAGAAATTCTTTGTACAAACTGTTAATGGTGAAAATATTTTAACGGGTAGGTAATACCCGAGGAATATATAGCTTTCATATTAACATGTTATACTTTACATTCTTCAATTCCGATTCAACAGTCATTTACTATCCTACTTACATCCACAGATATACGTATCCGTACACCGCAAAATAACCATTTTCATTCAATTTCATATTTGGATTTTGACCTATCAGAATCCAACAAGTGGCATAATGTAAAATGTCCCGTTCTTATTGATTAAAAACGTTCCATATTAATTGATTTCGTTGCGAGGTTTTGACCTCTATATGAGACGTTTTTCAAAGACTGCATTCATTTTTAAACAAACCATAACCTTTATTTCATCAATAAAGGTTTAAAAAGCTTTACGTAGATTATCAAATAATGATAATCTAAAATATCCTGTTTACACACGACCATTACATAATGGTTTACAATACAAATATGTTACAACAAAATAAGTTTCTTGAATGCAGTTTTTACACAATATCATACAAGCATGGACTCCAAATCTTGTCCTTATTTAAGTATGCGACAGCGGAAGCTCTTAATAATCACCTGAGAATAAACATGCTTAAAACGTCAACAAAAATGTTGGTGAGTTATAGGTTTAACCTATATATATCAAATCGTAACAATAGACCACAAGATTTCATATTTCAATACACATCCCATACATAGAGATAAAAATCATTCATATGGTGAACACCTGGTAACCGACAATAACAAGATGCATATATAAGAATATCCCCATCATTCCGGGACACCCTTCGGATATGATATAAATTTCGAAGTACTAAAGCATCCGGTACTTTGGATGGGGTTTGTTAGGCCCAATAGATCTATCTTTAGGATTCGCGTCAATTAGGGTGTCTGTTCCCTAATTCTTAGATTACCAGACTTAATAAAAAGGGGCATATTCGATTTCGATAATTCAACCATAGAATGTAGTTTCACGTACTTGTGTCTATTTTGTAAATCATTTATAAAACCTGCATGTATTCTCATCCCAAAAATATTAGATTTTAAAAGTGGGACTATAACTCACTTTCACAGATTTTTACTTCGTCGGGAAGTAAGACTTGGCCACTGGTTGATTCACGAACCTATAACAATATATACATATATATCAAAGTATGTTCAAAATATATTTACAACACTTTTAATATATTTTGATGTTTTAAGTTTATTAAGTCAGCTGTCCTCGTTAGTAACCTACAACTAGTTGTCCACAGTTAGATGTACAGAAATAAATCAATAAATATTATCTTGAATCAATCCACGACCCAGTGTATACGTATCTCAGTATTGATCACAACTCAAACTATATATATTTTGGAATCAACCTCAACCCTGTATAGCTAACTCCAACATTCACATATAGAGTGTCTATGGTTGTTCCGAAATATATATAGATGTGTCGACATGATAGGTCGAAACATTGTATACGTGTCTATGGTATCTCAAGATTACATAATATATAATACAAGTTGATTAAGTTATGGTTGGAATAGATTTGTTACCAATTTTCACGTAGCTAAAATGAGAAAAATTATCCAATCTTGTTTTACCCATAACTTCTTCATTTTAAATCCGTTTTGAGTGAATCAAATTGCTATGGTTTCATATTGAACTCTATTTTATGAATCTAAACAAAAAAAATATAGGTTTCTAGTCGGAAAAATAAGTTACAAGTCGTTTTTGTAAAGGTAGTCATTTCAGTCGAAAGAACGACGTCTAGATGACCATTTTAGAAAACATACTTCCACTTTGAGTTTAACCATAATTTTTGGATATAGTTTCATGTTCATAATAAAAATCATTTTCTCAGAATAAAAACTTTTAAATCAAAGTTTATCATAGTTTTTAATTAACTAACCCAAAACAGCCCGCGGTGTTACTACGACGGCGTAAATCCGGTTTTACGGTGTTTTTCGTGTTTCCAGGTTTTAAATCATTAAGTTAGAATATCATATAGATATAGAACATGTGTTTAGTTGATTTTAAAAGTCAAGTTAGAAGGATTAACTTTTGTTTGCGAACAAGTTTAGAATTAACTAAACTATGTTCTAGTGATTACAAGTTTAAACCTTCGAATAAGATAGCTTTATATGTATGAATCGAATGATGTTATGAACATCATTACTACCTTAAGTTCCTTGGATGAACCTACTGGAAAAGAGAAAAATGGATCTAGCTTCAATGGATCCTTGGATGGCTCAAAGTTCTTGAAGCAAAATCATGACACGAAAACAAGTTCAAGTAAGATCATCACTTGAAATAAGATTGTTATAGTTATAGAAATTGAACCAAAGTTTGAATATGATTATTACCTTGTATTAGAATGATAACCTACTGTAAGAAACAAAGATTTCTTGAGGTTGGATGATCACCTTACAAGATTGGAAGTGAGCTAGCAAACTTGAAAGTATTCTTGATTTTATGAAACTAGAACTTTTGGAATTTATGAAGAACACTTAGAACTTGAAGATAGAACTTGAGAGAGTTCAATTAGATGAAGAAAATTGAAGAATGAAAGTGTTTGTAGGTGTTTTTGGTCGTTGGTGTATGGATTAGATATAAAGGATATGTAATTTTGTTTTCATGTAAATAAGTCATGAATGATTACTCATATTTTTGTAATCTTATGAGATATTTCATGCTAGTTGCCAAATGATGGTTCCCACATGTGTTAGGTGACTCACATGGGCTGCTAAGAGCTGATCATTGGAGTGTATATACCAATAGTACATACATCTAAAAGCTGTGTATTGTACGAGTACGAATACGGGTGCATACGAGTAGAATTGTTGATGAAACTGAACGAGAATGTAATTGTAAGCATTTTTGTTAAGTAGAAGTATTTTGATAAGTGTATTGAAGTCTTTCAAAAGTGTATAAATACATATTAAAACACTACATGTATATACATTTTAACTGAGTCGTTAAGTCATCGTTAGTCGTTACATGTAAGTGTTGTTTTGAAACCTTTAGGTTAACGATCTTGTTAAATGTTGTTAACCCAATGTTTATAATAACAAAAGAGATTTTAAATTATTATATTATCATGATATTATGATGTACGAATATCTCTTAATATGATATATATACATTAAATGTCGTTACAACGATAAACGTTACATATATGTCTCGTTTCAAAATCATTAAGTTAGTAGTCTTGTTTTTACATATGTAGTTCATTGTTAATATAATTAATGATATGTTTACTTATCATAATATCATGTTAACTATATATATAACCATATATATGTCATCATATAGTTTTTTTACAAGTTTTAACGTTCGTGAATCACCGGTCAACTTGGGTGGTCAATTGTCTATATGAAACCTATTTCAATTAATCAAGTCTTAACAAGTTTGATTGCTTAACATGTTGGAAACATTTAATCATGTAAACATCAATCTCAATTAATATATATAAACATGGAAAAGTTCGGGTCACTACAGTACCTACCCGTTAAATAAATTTCGTCCCGAAATTTTAAGCTGTTGAAGGTGTTGACGAATCTTCTGGAAATAGATGCGGGTATTTCTTCTTCATCTGATCTTCACGCTCCCAGGTGAACTCGGGTCCTCTACGAGCATTCCATCGAACCTTAACAATTGGTATCTTGTTTTGCTTAAGTCTTTTAACCTCACGATCCATTATTTCGACGGGTTCTTCGATGAATTGGAGTTTTTCGTTGATTTGGATTTCATCTAACGGAATAGTGAGATCTTCTTTAGCAAAACATTTCTTCAAATTCGAGACGTGGAAAGTGTTATGTACAGCCGCGAGTTGTTGAGGTAACTCAAGTCGGTAAGCTACTGGTCCGACACGATCAATAATCTTGAATGGTCCAATATACCTTGGATTTAATTTCCCTCGTTTACCAAATCGAACAACGCCTTTCCAAGGTGAAACTTTAAGCATGACCATCTCTCCAATTTCAAATTCTATATCTTTTCTTTTAATGTCAGCGCAGCTCTTTTGTCGACTTTGGGCGGTTTTCAACCGTTGTTGAATTTGGATGATCTTCTCGGTAGTTTCTTGTATAATCTCCGGACCCGTAATCTGTCTATCCCCCACCTCACTCCAACAAATCGGAGACCTGCACTTTCTACCATAAAGTGCTTCAAACGGCGCCATCTCAATGCTTGAATGGTAGCTGTTGTTGTAGGAAAATTCTGCTAACGGTAGATGTCGATCCCAACTGTTTCCGAAATCAATAACACATGCTCGTAGCATGTCTTCAAGCGTTTGTATCGTCCTTTCGCTCTGCCCATCAGTTTGTGGATGATAGGCAGTACTCATGTCTAGACGAGTTCCTAATGCTTGCTGTAATGTCTGCCAGAATCTTGAAATAAATCTGCCATCCCTATCAGAGATAATAGAGATTGGTATTCCATGTCTGGAGACGACTTCCTTCAAATACAGTCGTGCTAACTTCTCCATCTTGTCATCTTCTCTTATTGGTAGGAAGTGTGCTGATTTGGTAAGACGATCAACTATTACCCAAATAGTATCAAAACCACTTGCAGTCCTTGGCAATTTAGTGATGAAATCCATGGTAATGTTTTCCCATTTCCATTCCGGGATTTCGGGTTGTTGAAGTAGACCTGATGGTTTCTGATGCTCAGCTTTGACCTTAGAACACGTCAAACATTCTCCTACGTATTTAGCAACATCGGCTTTCATACCCGGCCACCAAAAATGTTTCTTGAGATCCTTGTACATCTTCCCCGTTCCAGGATGTATTGAGTATCTGGTTTTATGAGCTTCTCTAAGTACCATTTCTCTCATATCTCCAAATTTTGGTACCCAAATCCTTTCAGCCCTATACCGGGTTCCGTCTTCCCGAATATTAAGATGCTTCTCCGATCCTTTGGGTATTTCATCCTTTAAATTTCCCTCTTTTAAAACTCCTTGTTGCGCCTCCTTTATTTGAGTAGTAATGTTATTATGAATCATTATATTCATAGATTTTACTCGAATGGGTTCTCTATCCTTCCTGCTCAAGGCATCGGCTACCACATTTGCCTTCCCCGGGTGGTAACGAATCTCAAAATCGTAATCATTCAATAATTCAATCCACCTACGCTGCCTCATATTCAGTTGTTTCTGATTAAATATGTGTTGAAGACTTTTGTGGTCGGTATATATAATACTTTTGACCCCATATAAGTAGTGCCTCCAAGTCTTTAATGCAAAAACAACTGCGCCTAATTCCAAATCATGCGTCGTATAATTTTGTTCGTGAATCTTCAATTGTCTAGACGCATAAGCAATCACCTTCGTTCGTTGCATTAATACACAACCGAGACCTTGCTTTGATGCGTCACAATAAATCACAAAATCATCATTCCCTTCAGGCAATGACAATATAGGTGCCGTAGTTAGCTTTTTCTTCAATAACTGAAACGCTTTCTCTTGTTCATCATTCCATTCAAATTTCTTCCCTTTATGCGTTAATGCAGTCAAGGGTTTTGCTATTCTGGAAAAGTCTTGGATGAACCTTCTGTAGTAACCAGCTAGTCCTAAAAACTGGCGTATGTGTTTCGGAGTTTTCGGGGTTTCCCACTTTTCAACAGTTTCTATCTTTGCCGGATCCACCTTAATACCTTCTTTGTTCACTATGTGACCGAGGAATTGAACTTCTTCCAACCAAAATGCACACTTTGAAAACTTAGCGTACAATTCTTCCTTCCTCAATACTTCTAACACCTTTCTCAAATGTTCACCGTGTTCTTGGTCATTCTTTGAGTAAATAAGTATGTCATCAATGAAAACAATGACAAACTTGTCAAGGTATGGTCCACATACTCTGTTCATAAGGTCCATGAACACAGCTGGTGCATTAGTTAAACCAAACGGCATGACCATAAACTCGTAATGACCGTAACGTGTTCTGAAAGCAGTCTTTGGAATATCATCTTCTTTCACCCGCATTTGATGATACCCGGAACGTAAGTCAATCTTTGAATAAACAGACGAGCCTTGTAGTTGATCAAATAAGTCGTCGATTCTCGGTAGTGGGTAGCGGTTCTTGATGGTAAGTTTGTTCAACTCTCGGTAGTCGATACACAACCTGAATGTACCATCTTTCTTCTTGACAAACAAAACAGGAGCTCCCCACGGTGATGTGCTTGGTCGAATGAAACCACGCTCTAAAAGTTCTTGTAATTGGCTTTGCAGTTCTTTCATCTCGCTGGGTGCGAGTCTGTAAGGAGCACGAGCTATTGGTGCAGCTCCTGGTACAAGATCTATTTGAAATTCAACGGATCGATGTGGGGGTAATCCCGGTAATTCTTTCGGAAATACATCGGGAAATTCTTTTGCAATGGGAACATCATTGATGCTCTTTTCTTCAGTTTGTACTTTCTCGACGTGTGCTAGAACAGCATAGCAACCTTTTCTTATTAGTTTTTGTGCCTTCAAATTACTAATAAGATGTAGCTTCGTGTTGCCCTTTTCTCCGTACACCATTAAGGGTTTTCCTTTTTCTCGTATAATGCGAATTGCATTTTTGTAACAAACGATCTCCGCTTTCACTTCTTTCAACCAGTCCATACCGATTATCACATCAAAACTCCCTAACTCAACTGGTATCAAATCAATCTTAAATGTTTCGCTAACCAGTTTAATTTCTCGATTCCGACATATATTATCTGCTGAAATTAATTTACCATTTGCTAATTCGAGTAAAAATTTACTATCCAAAGGCGTCAATGGACAACTTAATTTAGCACAAAAATCTCTACTCATATAGCTTCTATCCGCACCCGAATCAAATAAAACGTAAGCAGATTTATTGTCAATAAGAAACGTACCCGTAACAAGCTCCGGGTCTTCCTGTGCCTCTACCGCATTAATATTGAAAACTCTTCCACGGCCTTGTCCATTCGTGTTCTCCTGGTTCGGGCAATTTCTAATAATGTGGCCTGGTTTTCCACATTTATAACAAACTACATTGGCATAACTTGCTCCGACACTACTTGCTCCGCCATTACTCGTTCCGACACCATTTGTTCCTTTCGTTCTATTAACCCCTGGTCCGTAGACCTCACACTTCGCCGCGCTATGACCATTTCTTTTACACTTGTTGCAAAATTTGGTGCAGAACCCCGAGTGATTCTTTTCACACCTTTGGCATAGTTGCTTCTGATTGTTGTTGTTGTTGCGGTTATTATTGTTGTTGGGATGATTGTTGTAGTTGCTGTTGTTGTTGTTGTTGTTGTTGTTGTTGGGCCGTTTGTTGTAGTTGCGATTGATGTTGCGATTGTTGGGATAATTGTTGCGATTATTGTTGTAATTGCTGTTGTTGTTGTATTGGTGATTCTTATCACCGTTTTCCTCCCACTTTCTTTTGACTTGCTTCACATTGGCCTCTTCAGCAGTCTGTTCTTTAATTCTTTCTTCAATCTGGTTCACTAGTTTGTGAGCCATTCTACATGCCTGTTGTATGGAGGCGGGCTCGTGTGAACTTATATCTTCTTGGATTCTTTCCGGTAATCCTTTCACAAACGCGTCGATCTTCTCTTCCTCATCTTCGAATGCTCCCGGACACAATAGGCACAATTCTGTGAATCGTCTTTCGTACGTGGTAATATCAAATCCTTGGGTTCGTAACCCTCTTAGTTCTGTCTTGAGCTTATTGACCTCGGTTCTGGGACGGTACTTCTCGTTCATCAAGTGCTTGAATGCTGACCACGGTAGTGCGTACGCATCATCTTGTCCCACTTGCTCTAGATAGGTATTCCACCATGTTAACGCAGAACCCGTGAAGGTATGCGTAGCGTACTTCACTTTGTCCTCTTCAGTACACTTACTTATGGCAAACACCGATTCAACCTTCTCGGTCCACCGTTTCAATCCGATCGGTCCTTCGGTTCCATCAAATTCCAAAGGTTTGCAGGCAGTGAATTCTTTGTAAGTGCATCCTACACGATTTCCTGTACTGCTAGATCCAAGGTTATTGTTGGTATGTAGCGCAGCCTGTACTGCGGCTATGTTTGAAGCTAGAAAAGTACGGAATTCCTCTTCATTCATATTCACGGTGTGTCGAGTAGTCGGTGCCATTTCCTTCAAAATAGTTAAATGGAACAAGTTAATCATACAGAATATTAAGAGTAGTTAATAGTATTTCGTAGCATAATATGAACTCATTTATAAAAGCTTTTTCTTCATATTAGCGTTTTATAAGTTTAAATTCGGGTAGTACCTACCCGTTAAGTTCATACTTAGTAGCTAATATACAATTCAACTACTACAATTCTATATGAAAAACTGATTATAATAATATTTCGCGTTCAAACTTTTATACAATATTTTACAAACTTACAATACCGCTTATTTTACATAAAGCATGAAATATAGCACACAATAACTTTGATACAAGATAGTTGTGAAGACAATTCTAGCTAGTACACAAGTCGTTCAACAAAGGCAATAAAGACACGTAATTCATACGTCCAGAAACAAGTCATGCATTCTGGTTTTACTAGGACTACTTCCCATCCTTGGTCTTGTGCAACATAACCGTTATGGCCGTTGATAAGACAGCGTGTTGTAACGTCATCAAAGGGACGAGGGTTACGTAATGTCCAACAGTCCCGTAATAATCTAAAAACCTCATTTCTTACCCCAATTACCGACTCCGTCACTTGTGGAAACGTTTTGTTTAATAGTTGTAGCCCGATGTTCTTGTTCTCACTTTGGTGAGAAGCGAACATTACTAATCCGTAAGCATAACATGCTTCTTTATGTTGCATGTTAGCCGCTTTTTCTAAATCACGAAGTCCAATATTCGGATATATTGAGTCAAAATAATTTCTTAACCCGTTGCGTAAAATAGCATTTGGGTTCCCCGCAATATATGCGTCAAAGTAAACACATCGTAACTTATGGGTTTCCCAATGTGATATCCCCCATCTTTCAAACGAAAGTCTCTTATAAACCAAGACATTCTTGGAACGTTCTTCGAATGTCTTACAAACTGATCTCGCCTTAAATAGTTGTGCCGAAGAATTCTGGCCGACTCTAGACAAGATTTCATCAATCATGTCTCCGGGTAGGTCTCTTAAAATATTGGGTTGTCTATCCATTTTGTGTTTTTAAACTGTAAAATAGACAAGAGTTAGTTTCATAAAAAAAATACTTATTAATACAAGCAATTTTTACATATATCATAAAGCATAAGAACACTATATTACATATATTACACCACACGAATACAACTATCTTATTCCGACTCGCTCGTTTCTTCTTCTTCGGTTTTGGTTCGTTTTGCCAAGTTTCTAGGGATATATGATGTTCCCCTAATACGAGCCGTCGTTGTCCACATTGGTTTAGAAAAACCTGGTGGTTTAGAGGTTCCCGGGTCATTGTTACAACTTAAGGACTTCGGGGGTTGACGATACATATAAAGTTCATCGGGGTTGGAATTAGATTTCTCTATTTTTATGCCCTTTCCCTTATTATTTTCTTTTGCCTTTTTAAATTCAGTTGGGGTAATTTCTATAACATCATCGGAATTCTCGTCGGAATCCGATTCATCGGAGAATTGGTAATCCTCCCAATATTTTGCTTCCTTGGCGGAAACACCATTGACCATAATTAACTTTGGTCGGTTGGTTGAGGATTTTCTTTTACTTAACCGTTTTATTATTTCCCCCACCGGTTCTATTTCTTCATCCGGTTCCGATTCTTCTTCCGGTTCCGATTCTTCTTCCGGTTCCGACTCTTCTTCCGGTTCCTCTTCGGGAACTTGTGAATCAGTCCACAAATCATTCCAATTTACATTTGACTCTTCATTATTATTAGGTGAGTCAATGGGACTTGTTCTAGAGGTAGACATCTATCACATAATATCAAACACGTTAAGAGATTAATATATCACATAATATTCATATGTTAAAAATATATAGTTTCCAACAAAAATGTTAAGCAATCATTTTTAAAGAAAACACGGTCGAAGTCCAGACTCACTAATGCATCCTAACAAACTCGATAAGACACACTAATGAAAATTTTCTGGTTCTCTAAGACCAACGCTCGGATACCAACTAAAATGTCCCGTTCTTATTGATTAAAAACGTTCCATATTAATTGATTTCGTTGCGAGGTTTTGACCTCTATATGAGACGTTTTTCAAAGACTGCATTCATTTTTAAACAAACCATAACCTTTATTTCATCAATAAAGGTTTAAAAAGCTTTACGTAGATTATCAAATAATGATAATCTAAAATATCCTGTTTACACACGACCATTACATAATGGTTTACAATACAAATATGTTACAACAAAATAAGTTTCTTGAATGCAGTTTTTACACAATATCATACAAGCATGGACTCCAAATCTTGTCCTTATTTAAGTATGCGACAGCGGAAGCTCTTAATAATCACCTGAGAATGAACATGCTTAAAACGTCAACAAAAATGTTGGTGAGTTATAGGTTTAACCTATATATATCAAATCGTAACAATAGACCACAAGATTTCATATTTCAATACACATCCCATACATAGAGATAAAAATCATTCATATGGTGAACACCTGGTAACCGACAATAACAAGATGCATATATAAGAATATCCCCATCATTCCGGGACACCCTTCGGATATGATATAAATTTCGAAGTACTAAAGCATCCGGTACTTTGGATGGGGTTTGTTAGGCCCAATAGATCTATCTTTAGGATTCGCGTCAATTAGGGTGTCTGTTCCCTAATTCTTAGATTACCAGACTTAATAAAAAGGGGCATATTCGATTTCGATAATTCAACCATAGAATGTAGTTTCACGTACTTGTGTCTATTTTGTAAATCATTTATAAAACCTGCATGTATTCTCATCCCAAAAATATTAGATTTTAAAAGTGGGACTATAACTCACTTTCACAGATTTTTACTTCGTCGGGAAGTAAGACTTGGCCACTGGTTGATTCACGAACCTATAACAATATATACATATATATCAAAGTATGTTCAAAATATATTTACAACACTTTTAATATATTTTGATGTTTTAAGTTTATTAAGTCAGCTGTCCTCGTTAGTAACCTACAACTAGTTGTCCACAGTTAGATGTACAGAAATAAATCAATAAATATTATCTTGAATCAATCCACGACCCAGTGTATACGTATCTCAGTATTGATCACAACTCAAACTATATATATTTTGGAATCAACCTCAACCCTGTATAGCTAACTCCAACATTCACATATAGAGTGTCTATGGTTGTTCCGAAATATATATAGATGTGTCGACATGATAGGTCGAAACATTGTATACGTGTCTATGGTATCTCAAGATTACATAATATATAATACAAGTTGATTAAGTTATGGTTGGAATAGATTTGTTACCAATTTTCACGTAGCTAAAATGAGAAAAATTATCCAATCTTGTTTTACCCATAACTTCTTCATTTTAAATCCGTTTTGAGTGAATCAAATTGCTATGGTTTCATATTGAACTCTATTTTATGAATCTAAACAAAAAAAATATAGGTTTCTAGTCGGAAAAATAAGTTACAAGTCGTTTTTGTAAAGGTAGTCATTTCAGTCGAAAGAACGACGTCTAGATGACCATTTTAGAAAACATACTTCCACTTTGAGTTTAACCATAATTTTTGGATATAGTTTCATGTTCATAATAAAAATCATTTTCTCAGAATAAAAACTTTTAAATCAAAGTTTATCATAGTTTTTAATTAACTAACCCAAAACAGCCCGCGGTGTTACTACGACGGCGTAAATCCGGTTTTACGGTGTTTTTCGTGTTTCCAGGTTTTAAATCATTAAGTTAGCATATCATATAGATATAGAACATGTGTTTAGTTGATTTTAAAAGTCAAGTTAGAAGGATTAACTTTTGTTTGCGAACAAGTTTAGAATTAACTAAACTATGTTCTAGTGATTACAAGTTTAAACCTTCGAATAAGATAGCTTTATATGTATGAATCGAATGATGTTATGAACATCATTACTACCTTAAGTTCCTTGGATGAACCTACTGGAAAAGAGAAAAATGGATCTAGCTTCAATGGATCCTTGGATGGCTCAAAGTTCTTGAAGCAAAATCATGACACGAAAACAAGTTCAAGTAAGATCATCACTTGAAATAAGATTGTTATAGTTATAGAAATTGAACCAAAGTTTGAATATGATTATTACCTTGTATTAGAATGATAACCTACTGTAAGAAACAAATATTTCTTGAGGTTGGATGATCACCTTACAAGATTGGAAGTGAGCTAGCAAACTTGAAAGTATTCTTGATTTTATGAAACTAGAACTTTTGGAATTTATGAAGAACACTTAGAACTTGAAGATAGAACTTGAGAGAGTTCAATTAGATGAATAAAATTGAAGAATGAAAGTGTTTGTAGGTGTTTTTGGTCGTTGGTGTATGGATTAGATATAAAGGATATGTAATTTTGTTTTCATGTAAATAAGTCATGAATGATTACTCATATTTTTGTAATCTTATGAGATATTTCATGCTAGTTGCCAAATGATGGTTCCCACATGTGTTAGGTGACTCACATGGGCTGCTAAGAGCTGATCATTGGAGTGTATATACCAATAGTACATACATCTAAAAGCTGTGTATTGTACGAGTACGAATACGGGTGCATACGAGTAGAATTGTTGATGAAACTGAACGAGAATGTAATTGTAAGCATTTTTGTTAAGTAGAAGTATTTTGATAAGTGTATTGAAGTCTTTCAAAAGTGTATAAATACATATTAAAACACTACATGTATATACATTTTAACTGAGTCGTTAAGTCATCGTTAGTCGTTACATGTAAGTGTTGTTTTGAAACCTTTAGGTTAACGATCTTGTTAAATGTTGTTAACCCAATGTTTATAATAACAAAAGAGATTTTAAATTATTATATTATCATGATATTATGATGTACGAATATCTCTTAATATGATATATATACATTAAATGTCGTTACAACGATAAACGTTACATATATGTCTCGTTTCAAAATCATTAAGTTAGTAGTCTTGTTTTTACATATGTAGTTCATTGTTAATATAATTAATGATATGTTTACTTATCATAATATCATGTTAACTATATATATAACCATATATATGTCATCATATAGTTTTTTTACAAGTTTTAACGTTCGTGAATCACCGGTCAACTTGGGTGGTCAATTGTCTATATGAAACCTATTTCAATTAATCAAGTCTTAACAAGTTTGATTGCTTAACATGTTGGAAACATTTAATCATGTAAACATCAATCTCAATTAATATATATAAACATGGAAAAGTTCGGGTCACTACATAATGAAGAAAACATTTGACAAAATAAAATTTGTTAGAAACAAACAAATTAACTATGAGAAATTTTGTTAAGAATCCACGCTAACAAAATCCTAGCTAACTCTTCCTAGCTAACTGCTAATTCCTTATTACATTTATTTATCGCAATTTTAATTCTCGCATTTTATTTATCGTCATTTAATTTCTGTTATTTATTTTACGCACTTTAAATATCGGGACACGTATACAATGTTTTGACATATCATATTGACGTCATCTATATATATTATTTAGAATAACTGTAAGTCACTCTATATCGCGGTAATTCTCGAGTTAGCATATAAAGGGTCGAGGTTGATTCTAAAATAATGTATATATTTTGAGTTATGATCGAGTCTGAGACATGTATATAATGGGTCACGACACGTATTAATTAATTTGAATATAATATATTAAACTATATATGAATTATTAAATTACTAACTGTGGACTACTAACTGTGGACTACTAACATTGGACAATTAAAATGAATTAAAATATCGATTATAACATATGAAACTAAACATTTCTTCAAGTTTTCCACTTGATTTCATCTTAAACCTCATTTGTATCTTGACGATTACATTCTGCGTTCAAACCTTTCATGATTCTTGAAAACACCTCAATCGAGAGGATGAACCAACTGCACTTCATCTACGGAAGAAAAGATTGATGCATATAGTTATGCACCTGAAAACTCTCAGAACCTGAGTAAATGTTTAACACGTAGCTGTGCTAATTCCTTTAGCGTTATTATTACTAAAAATAACTTTGCAACTCCTATTCGAGATAGCCAGTTTTGTCACAGCTCCAGCAAGTCAACTTCGACTTTTCGTTCTAAACAACCTTATTATAACCTTGATATATACGTTGCCCTTTTCGTCATCGTTACCCAGGAATCTTTTACATTTCACCACATTAGCAGTAAACTTACCAGCAACTTCATTGATCTTTGATTTTCTGAAAAATCATTATATTCATTAAAACCTTATCATATACTCATCCACATCTATTAACCAGAATTGTCATACTAATTACTGGGAATTAGCAATCAGTATTTTGAATCTCGCAGCGTTTCTACATCAACAGTTATATGTATACATATAACATTTATCTCTTAGAATTATGATCTTCCATTCTGAAATTCTGAAAAGCACTCAGTCTACAAATCAATACTCTGAATGATGAAAAAGCTGAATGAACTAGCAAAAACTGTAGACAACCGTAAACGACCTTAACCGTCGAAAGCTTGATGATAAAGAATAGTATGTTGGCAAAGCTCAGGAAAGTTGGAACTGAAAAACGGATTGAGCAAACCACGAAGGAGGCTGTGGACAAATCACAAAGACTAAACCTGCCTTCAAAGAATCTAAATGATTCAGTATCTGCTGAAGTCATTATCGAATACCTTGCTCCTGACTCTAAACTTTTACGAACAAATTTTCATCATCATCCATCGATACTAGAAATCCTAAGATATCATTGTATCTTTCTTTACAAATATCCTCGATATTTTTGAAGATATTTTCATAAATATTCTTATCTGAAATCATTTATCTTTTCACGATCTCAGTGTTACATCAGAAAGGAAACTGTTTGAGTTTCTAAATTCTGAAGAAAAAAAATTCGAATTTGAAATTTGAATGTTTTTGAAGTAGTGTTGGGAATTGAAGCATGAGTTAGTATAATATAATGACACTTGATCTGTTGGAATTTAACAAGTTCTATAATGAGTAAAACATTTTATGAATCAAATTAAAGCGGAAGCATGAAAATATTACCAATTAAACTTGTTAATCTTTAACCAATTAAAGTTAAATCCCAATTATGATCAAGCTATGAAATATACTTACAAACTAAGAGTGGGTTTAGAGTTTATACCTCCTCAAGCTAGTTGAGGGTTAATACAAAAGATGATGATGAAGATGATGAAGATGATGAAGAATGGAGCTTCAAAATGATGAAACCTCAAGCAGAAATACTCCAAGCTTTTGCACCAACACCAAGCCTTTAGTTAGGATTTAATTACATTTGAATAGAGCTTATAAAAACCAACTTATGAACTCCTTTTGAGCTGCAAATACCCACGGCCTGGACAGCAGACTTGGATAGGTTTTGTACAATTTTTTTCTATTTATTTTGATGTGTATTGCATGTATTACTTGAGTCAAGACCTTGGTAAACTAGTTAAGCATGTACCTAAGGAGTTGTGTTATCTTAAAAGTGACAAAACAAAGCATGGGGTGTCTCCTTGGAGACCCCAAAATCTGCCCCATATTAATTATATAGTTTATATTTTATAAAACTTGTTATAAAATACCTTGTAATTATATAAAACTTGTTATATAAAGTATGCATTTGTTAAGTCACTTATTTTATAAACCAATTTTATAAAATATAACACAACATAATTATTTAAACCTATAAATAATTAAATACAAATTATCCAAATAATTTATTTCAAGTAATAACATTTCAGAAAACCGATTTTCTAAAGTTCAAGTGTTGCGTATTTATTTAACGATCCAGTCATTAAGATTAAATACATATAAAGTATTGGTAAGCTTGTTATTGGGTATGACCCGACTTGGATCATAACACATTAGCCACATTAATTTAATATGTCTCTCGGGCATATGAAATACCTTCAATCTCCCACTTGCAAGAGAAACATAAGAAATTAATGCAAGTGATGGATACCACCTAACGACCGTCCATTACCCCCAATATGTTATGACTTTGTGCCATTCAATAACATCATCCCTTTCGAGTTCCCATCTCGAATATGAATAGGTAAATCTTTTCATTATATCCTTTCATCCTAGATGTCATGTTGAATCCAAGAGACACAGAATGATCACTCTCTTTTAGATTTAACTTTATCAGGCCTTAGACATCTGACTCGCAACGAATAAGAGGGACAAATTCCATCTTGACTACATAAGTCCTAGATATATACTTTGTATTATACCTGAGCTCTTCCTTATGAACTACCATATTTCAGAATAGCGAAGGAAAGAATCAAGGCACAATACTTGGTAAATATCGGAACCCAATATGTATCTCAGGTCAGAGGATACAATGATATTCGCCTTTACTCAAGATTACATGCGATCAACCACAAAGGCTCCATTTAGTAAATCTTGAGGGCGGGTCTTCCAACATTTATATTCCACAAATATCTATGAACCTTGGTTGCAACCTTGCCCAACATTCATGCCGTGAATGTATACCAATCCAAGTTCATAATACTCTAAACCTCACACTTGCTCCCACAAATGTGATCGACTAGGAATTTAGAATAATTACTTATTCATGGATAAAATATGCAAAATAGGAACATAACTCAAAATAAATTAATACCATAATTATATTAATGAGTTTGAACAATTTCGTTCCGTTACAATACTTAAAACAGATCATGACCAATCACTAGAATATCAAAGCCCTAAAGCACAAACATGTCCTGCATGTTTTGATCCATGTAAGAGCTTTGTGAGTGGATCCGCTATGTTAAGATCTGTGTGAACTTTACGAATACATATCTTTCCCTTTTCAACTTCATCCCTTATGTAGTTGAATCTACGCTCAATGTGACGGGTCTTTTGGTGAGCACGAGGTTCCTTGATTTGAGCAATCGCACCCTCGTTGTCACAAAAGATCTCAAGAGAGTCCTGAATGGAAGGGACTACTCCTAAGTCGTCGATGAATTTCTTCATCCATGCAGCTTCCTGAGCTGCCAATGAGGAGGCAATGTACTCCAACTCTGTAGTGGATAATGCAACAACATCCTGTTTTGAACTCTTCCAAGAGATCGCACCTCCATTTAACGTGAAGACATAACCGGATTGTGATCGAGAATCATCTCGATCAGTTTGGAAACTCGCGTCCACGTAACCTTTTACAGCGAGTTCCTCCTCACCAGACCCATATATTAGAAACATATCCTTAGTCCTCCTAAGGTATTTCAATATACTTTTGACAGCAATCCAATGACTGTTTCCTGGGTTATTCTGGTATCTACTTGTCAGGCTAAGAGCACATGACACGTCCACTCTAGTGCATATCATTGCATACATGATTGACCCAATAGCAGATGCGTACGAGACTTTCTTCATTCTCTCTTCTTCATCTTTTGTGGTAGGACACTGAGAAGAACTGAGAAGCGTTCCCTTTTGAATAGGTACCAAACCTTTATTAGAGTTGTCCATATTGAACCTTTTCAAGATCTTTTCAATATATGCACTTTGATTCAAACCTATTAGCTTCTTGGATCTATCCCTGTAGATCCCAATCCCCAAAATGTATTATGCTTCTCCAAGATCCTTAATGGAGAAGCATTTACTTAACCAAGTTTTAACTCCTTGCATTGCCGGAATATCGTTCCCAAATAATAATATATCATCCACATATAATACAAGGAACATGATAGTGCTCCCACTAGCTTTCTTGTATACACAAGCTTCATCACCATTTTTAATGAAGCCAAATTTCTTGGCCTCCTCATTAAAATGATGATTCCACATTCTAGATGCTTGTTTCAATTCGTAGATTGACTTCTTTAACTTGCATACCTTTTTAGGATATTTCGGATCAACAAAACCTTCAGGCTGAACCATATAGACATCTTCCTCAAGATGTCCATTTAGAAAATCGGTCTTGACATCCATATGCCATATTTCATAATCATAATGAGCAGCAATGGCATGTAATATCCTAATAGACTTTAGCATTGCCACAGGTAAAAAAAATTCATCATAGTCAACCCCTTGAGTTTGAGTGAAACCTTTTGCTACAAGTCTAGCTTTATATGTATCCAAGTTTACATGTATGTCGGTTTTCATTTTGAAAAGCCATTTACAATCAACTAGCCTTGAGCCAGTAGGTTCTTCAATAAGTTCCCAAACTTGGTTGTCATACATGGATTGCATCTCAGCGTTCATGGCTTCCTGCCATTTATCCTTATCAATCCTTGATAAGGCATCTTGGTAGTTTGTTGGTTCATCCAAATCAACCACATAGCAACCATCCATGAGAAACCCATATCTCTCAGGAGGATTACTAATCCTACCAGATTTGTGAACTTCTTGTGTATTTTGATCATCCATTTGATCACTCTTAACATCTTCATGTTGAGTGCTAGTGTCAACCAATTGTGTATCATCTACTTGTTCTTGAACCTCTTCAAGATCTATCTTCCTTTCACTATTTCCTTCCATTAGGAACTTAGTTTCAAGGAATTCAGCCTTTCGAGCAACAAATACATTTTGCTCGGTTGGATCATAGAAATAGTATCCCATATCATTCTTGGGATATCCTATGAAGATACGCTTCGTGGATCGAGCATTCAACTTATTAGGGACGTAACGCTTAGGATAAGCTTCACATCCTCATACCTTTAATTATGATAGAGATGGAGGTTTTCCAAACCACATCTCATGAGGAGTTCGTTCCACTTTCTTGGTTGGGGCCATATTTAGAATACGAGCCGCGGAGCATAAACAATAACCCCAAAATGATAGAGGCAGCGAGCTTCTAGCCATCATAGATCGAACCATATTCATTAGGGTTCGGTTCCTCCTTTCGGAAACTCCATTAAGTTGGGGTGTTCCAGGAGGAGTGAGTTCTGAGATAATCCCACAACGTTTGAGATGATCTTGGAAAGCATCGCTTAGGTATTCACTTCCTCTATTGGTACGAAGTACCTTGATTGTCTTATTGAGTTGATTTTGTACTTCGTTTTGATATTCCTTGAATGCTTCAAAAGTTTCATCCTTATGTCTTAACAAGTAGACATATCCGAAACGACTAAAGTCATCAATGAAAGTGACAAAGTATCTTTCACCTTTCCTAGTCATGGGCTTAAAGGGTCCACATACATCCAAAATGTATTAATCCCAATAAGTCCTTAGCCCTTTCATAGGTCCCTTTGAAAGGTGCTTTAGTCATTTTACCTTGTAAACAAGATTCACATACATCAAACGAGTCTAGTTCATTTGATTTCAAAAGTCCATTCTTTTGAAGTGTATGCATTCGGTTCTTGTTTATGTGACCAAGGCGACAATGCCATAAGTAGGAATCACTCAAATCCCTTTTGAGTTTCTTGGTGTTTGCATGGTATATTGAGCTATTGTATGATGTGTCATTATGAACCAATTCATAAATACCATTCAAAGGCGAAGCCTTAAAGTAAAACACATTATCTAACGAAACATGGATATCATCATTAATGAAATTAAGATTAAAACCACATTGTTTCAAACGGGATACAGAAATAATGTTTCGAGATAAATCGGGTGCATACAAAACATTTTTCAAAATAAGCTCCAAACCACTTGGAAGCTTTAAAATAAAGTCTCCTTGAGCTACTACGTGCACCTTAGCTCCATTTCCCATGTAGAGACTTGATGTTCCCGCTTCTTGTTTACTTCTTTTGAACCCCTGCATAGAATTGCAAATGTAGGTTCCACATCCTGTGTCTAATACCCATGTATTAGAGGAAGTAATACTAAGCTCAATGTATACCATATATACATTACCTGAGATTTTCCCTGCATCCCTCATCTCTTTCAACTCCTTCAGGTAGACTGGGCAGTTGCGTTTCCAGTGACCCATCTCACCGCAACCAAAGCACGGATCTTCCTTGGGGTTTGCTTTACCAGCAACCTTTTTCTTCTTCTTGTTGTTGGTTGGGGTAACCATCTTCCCCTTTCCCTTGCCCTTTCCTTGGTAGGTGGGTCCTTTCCTCTTAGCCGTCTTCAGCTTAGAAGTGTTATTGGTTTTGGACCCGCCTTCATTGATCAAAAACATGGGTGAAGCCCTTTTACCCATGCTCGCTTCGGTCGTCTTAAGCATGGCATGTAATTCGCCAATGCTCTTATCCCAACCATTCATATTGTAATTCATTAAAAATTTGTCAAACCTTTTTGACAATGAGTTGAGAATATTGTAATTCATTAATAACGTTGCAATTTAGATGGTTCGCTCGATCAATAAGGCTTTTAATCTTAAGGACATAAGATGAAATGGATTGGGAGTCGTCCATCCGACATGCATGAAGCGCTAGAACCGTTTCAAAGCGCTCGACACGAGCTTGTTGAAGGAACATCTCCTTCAACTGTGTGATCATGTCATATGCACTATGATGCTCAAAATCCTTTTGGAGTTCGGGTATCATAGTCCCAAGCATGAGGCAAGAAACTTGCAACGAATCGGTGCAATATTTCTCCCAATAAGCCATGCCTTCTGTATCATCCTCATCCGGTTGATCGGGAATGGGGTCTTCCAACACATACGCCCAATCCTCCAGTTTGAGGAAAATTCTTAGATTGCGAAACCAATCCATGAAGTTCGTATGGTTGAGTTTTTCCTTTTCGAGGATTGACCTCAACGATAGGTTGCTAAAGTTGATAGGTGCGTTGGGAATGTTGTTGTTATTGGCGGCAATCTACAAAATTTAACAAAGTTGTTTAAGTATCAATTTTAATTTAACAATCAATACCCTTTAAATCCAATTGATATTTATTAAATTTTAGAATCCAACGGTAAACTAAATTTCGGTTAGGTGACCTTTATCCCGTCATTTGATTTAGCTAGGTAGTCATTATATGACAATTGCAATCCTTTTGCAACTTCTAAGTTATGGGATCATGCAATCCTTTTGCATGGCATATTTATCCCATCAACGCCTATTTGTTTCTCATGCTTCGGTGACCCTAAGTTCTTGATTCCCAAATCAAGTCGTCCTACTTGTGCTAACGTGTAAATTTAACATTCAAGTGGTTAGGTGACCTTTATCCCACAAGTGTGCAAAATTCCCCTTAGTCATATTAGTTTGCTCATAACGGTTAGGTGACCTTTATCCCATTATGAGTTCCCTAATATTTTTAAGTGTCACACAAAAGGATGGCGTTTAACTTGTTTGCCTTGTTGATTAAGGGATTTTAAGTTTTCATTAATTCTAGTTTGAGAAAACTTTTATGCCATACACTAACATGCATTTAGTGTATGATTCATTTGAAATCCATTTTCAAGTCTTGTAATTAAGCCAATTACTTGATATAAACCATTTTATATGTGTGATCCTATTAGTGTTCTTAATAACCATTTATTAATGTCCTTTTGCCATTTCAATTTAACCATTTAAATTGTCGTTTTGCATGTAGTTAATAATGTCTAATTTAACCAATTAAATTGTCATTTTGCTTTTTGTTAACTTGTGATATACTTGTAGCAACCAAACATACAAACACAATAAACAACCATGCATGCAAAACAAATATGTTCACAATCAAGCCATTTTGGTAGACATTTGTTTAGCCGAAAAAATGTCACCGGTAAAAGGGTTATAACACAAAGTAGGAGATTTTAAATCTCCCACTTAATCTTGCATTCAAATGCTTCTTCTTGTGTTTTTCAAGTCTTCATCATCTTCATCATTTTTTACAAAATATATCCTAATACATTTTTCTCTAAAAAATAAAATTACAACCTAATCTATTTTACATACCAAATATAAAATAAATTACATAACCAAAATAATATTATTACAAACCAAATGAATGAATTAATATTACATACCAAATGAATGAATTAATTCAACCAAACATGCAACCACTCAAACACAAGGTCAAGGCTTGATTGTGAACTTTAACATACAACAAATATGACCAAAATGGAACAACCCAAAACCCATTTTGAGTGTCTAATAATTCGGCCAAAATAGCAAACCCACCCAAACCCGAAAATTTTTGCATATTACTTTCATGCATGTTCATAAAATGCAAAATTATAGTGGGTTTAAAAGATCATCTCGAAGCATATTCCATCAACTTCGGGTCTAGATACCATTGTTGGGATTTAACAAGTTCCATAATGAGTAAAACATTTTATGAATCAAATTAAAGCGGAAGCATGAAAATATTACCAATTGAACTTGTTAATCTTTAACCAATTAAAGTTAAATCCCAATTAGGATTAAGCTATGAAATATACTTACAAACTAAGAGTGGCTTTAGAGTTTATACCTCCTCAAGCTAGTTGAGGGTTAATACAAAAGTTGATGATGAAGATGATGAAGAATGGAGCTTCAAAATGATGAAACCTCAAGGAGAAATACCTCAAGCTTTTGCACCAACACCTAGCCTTTAGTTAGGATTTAATTACACTTGAATAGAGCTTATAAAAACTAACTTATGAACTCCTTTTGAGCTGCAAATACTCACGGCCTGGACAGCAGACTTGGATAGGTTTTGTGCAGTTTTTTTCTATCTATTTTGATGTGTATTGCATGTATTACTTGAGTCAAGATCTTGGTAAACTAGTTAAGCATGTACCTAAGGAGTTGTGTTATCTTAAAATTGACAAAACAAAGCATGGGGTGTCTCCTTGGAGACCCCAAAATCTGCCCCATATTAATTATATAACAAGGTTTATATTTTATAAAACTTGTTATAAAATACCTTGTAATTATATAAAACTTGTTATATAAAGTATGCATTTGTTAAGTCACTTATTTTATAAACCAATTTTATAAAATATAACACAACATAATTATTTAAACCTATAAATAATTAAATACAAATTATCCAAATAATTTATTTCAAGTAATAATATTTCAAAAAACGGATTTTCTAAAGTTCAAGTGTCGCGTATTTATTTAACGATCCAGTCGTTAATATGAAATACATATAAAGTGTTGGTAAGCTTGTTATTGGGTATGACCCAACTTGGATCATAACACATTAGCCACATTAATTTAATATATCTCTCGGGAATATGAAATACCTTCATGATCAACGTGATTATATTACAGTAAGTCATGATGAGTTTCTAATGGAACGTGATGATTCACAGACTATAATGTCATCATGTGCCATGTTGAAAGGACCCGTTCATACACATTATAAACGATTCACAATAGTTGATTACATTGCGAGGTATTTGATCTCTATATGATACATTTTACAAACATTGCATTCGTTTTTAAAAGACAAACTTTCTTTACATCAAAAATTGACAGGCATACATACCATTTCATAATATCCACTATCCAACTTTAAATTGATTTAATAATAATCTTTGATGAACTAAATGACTCGAATGCAATGTTCTTCGAAATATGCTATGAAAGACTCCAAGTAATATCTTTAAAATGAGCAAATGCACAGCAGAAGATTTCTTTAACACCTGAGAATAAACATGCTTTAAAGTGTCAACCAAAAGGTTGGTGAGTTCATTAGTTTATCATAATCATTTATTTCCATCATTTTAATAGACCACAAGAATTTCATTTCCAGTTCTCATAAATATACGTCCCATGTATAGAGACAAAAATAATCATTCATATGGTGAACACCTGATAACTGTCATTAACTAGATACATATAAGAATATCCCCTATCATTCCGGGATCCTCCTTCGGACATGATATAAATTTCGAAGTACTAAAGCATCCGATACTTTGGATGGGGTTTGTTAGGCCCAATAGATCTATCTTTAGGATTCGCGTCAATTAGGGTGTCTGTTCCCTAATTCTTAGATTACCAGACTTTAATAAAAAGGGGCATATTCGATTTCGATCATTCAACCATATAATGTAGTTTCGATTACTTGTGTCTATTTCGTAAAATATTTATAAAAGGGCATGCATTCTCAGTCCCAAAAATATATATTACAAAAGCATTTAAAAAGGGAGTAATGAAACTCACGCATATAAATATTGTAAAACAGTTAATAAAGCATTTGCATGTATTCTCAGCCCAAAAACGTAAAGAGTAAAAGGGAGCAAATGAAACTCACCATACTGTATTTCGTAGTAAAAATACATATAACGTCATTGAACAAGTGCAAGGTTGGCCTCGGATTCACGAACCTAAATTAATTATATATATTTATGTGTTGGTCAATATTTGTCTAACAAATTAGGTCAAGTCATAGTGTACCACAATCCTAATGCTCGAGACTAAAATACAAAAGTCAACAAAAGTAAATTTGACTCAAAATAATTTCCAAAAATCTATACATGATTAATATATAGTTTAAATATCGTCATTTTATATTTTTAAATATTTTTAAAAGATTTATTAGAGTAAATAATATAATTTATTTATTAATAAATAAAATTTTTATATTAATTTTATATAATAAAATATACTTTTATATATATTAAGTAATAAAATTTATAGGGTTCATTTAATATCATAAAGATAATATGATAGGTATTATTAAAGTAAGTTATTACACGTAGTAAAATATGTTTGTATCACATATTTATTTGATAAAATAATATCTATAATGATAGTAAGTAAAAGTTGTATTATTTTGTAATAATAATTATTATTATAAAAATATCAATATTTATAATTACTAAGATGACATTATGATAAAACGATAATTCTAATTATGATAACGTTAATATTTACGATAATTTTTAATATTATCTTTAAAATAATAATTCTATTTAAAATAATAATAATAATGATATTTTAGAGTAACAATGACATTTCTATTAAAATGATAATTTTTGTTAAAATGATAGTTTTAATACTAACGGTACTTTTAATAATAATAGTAATGATAAAAATAATAAGAACGATAATTTTATCTAAATCAATATCTTATAATATTTTAATTTCATCATGATACTCTTACTCATTATTTTCTAATCGTTTCATTTAATAGCTTTTAATTGTCTTTTATATCGTGTTCATAATAATGATAATAATAGTAATCAAAATAATTAGGTGTTACAAATATTTGTTTTAATAACACTAATATTAATAATGATAGTTACTATAACATTATTAACGATAATACTAATAATTATCTTAATGATAATATAGTAATAATAATAATAACAATAACAATAACCATTTTTAAATAATGATATATATATTAATAATGATAATAATAATAATAATACTACTAATAATAATAATAATTGGATAATAATAATAATACTAATTATAACTTTAACGATAATAACGATAGTAATAAAAAAATAACAATTTTTAAGGATAAATCCCTTTTATTGATAAAGATAATAATAATGATAATAATAAGATAAAACTAGAACGGCGATAAAAACGACGATAATAATAATCATTTTTAATAAAAATATCGAAAATTCAATTGATTATAACTTCTAATCCGTTCATCGAAACTATTCGATATCTAAAGGAAAAGTTCTTAATTTTTCGCTAGCTTTCCATGGACATGCATATCTTATACCTTATCTCAATCGAAAGTGTAACTAATTCAATATTCAACCTAACCTGTCTAAGGGTAATATCAAAAGTACAAGCATGCATAATCCTAAATACTCGAGCACTAGTCAGGGATACACTATTAGTATGTAAAAGTTAAATTATGAGTACTCACGTATCAATATTGAGATTCAACATTGCAGGAAAGGTACGTAGACGCAACGAAAATGATAAACACTATATTGACCTCACGAGCATACCCATGAACCATACTCCTCCATAGCTATAACCCATAATTTCCTTAATCCTATCCTACTCGAAAAACAATTTCGAAACCACTCGGACAGCACTCCGTCGTAATATTTTATGTATACTAATAATATCTTGAAATAATACGGAGTAAATATATATATGTAAATCGATTGAGAGAGTTTAGAGAAAAATATTTTCAAGTTTCTATGAAATAATAAAACCTATTGAATTCTATTTATAATAGATTTTTGAATTATTAAAGTATGAATTATTAAAGTGAATTATTAAAGTATGAATTATTAAAGTGAATTATTAAAGTATGAATTATTAAAGTGAATTATTAAAGTTAAAGTAAAGTAAAAATAAAGTAAAGGTAAAGTTTAAGTATAGTAAAAGTATAAAACTATGTATGTATAATACGCGTATAAATATATATAATATTAATTTAAATCGTTATATATATTTAATAAAATAAAATATAAATATCGTTATATTTATCATACTAGTTAAGTAATGAGTTGTCAAAAGTGGTTCTAGATATTTATAAAAGTTATATACGTTTTAATAATAAAGTTCTTTTTAAACTGAAAACGTTTTTGTACGTTTGAAACTAAATAGATCAATCGAGTCTTTATGAGATTCAATCTTCCACTATCCTTTCTCTAGTTCTCAATGATTGACAATTTGTTCTTATTTATAAATCACTTTACCATTTTCCGAATATTGTTAAAATGGAAAGATTTCTCAAATCAACGTGGGCCTTTCAACAGAGACTTGTAATCATAATTCAATATATCTGATAATTCAATCATTTGATCTTATCTTCTAATTCCATTGAAAAACATTTTGAAACAGATACAATCATATAAAGTATTTAATCTAATATTTTGTTTACGTTTCAAGTTATAATATATATACACATATACATATATAATCATATTCGTTTAATGGTTCGTGAATCGTTGGAACTTGGTCGAGGTTGAATGAATGTATGAACATAGTTTAAAATTCTTGAAATTTAACTTAACAAATATTGCTTATCGTGTCGGAAACATATAAAGATTAAAGTTTAAATTTGGTTGGAAATTTCTGGGTTGTCACAGTACCTACCCGTTAAAGAAATTTCGTCCCGAAATTTGAGTGGAAAGTGAAATGTCCCGTTCTTATTGATTAAAAACGTTCCATATTAATTGATTTCGTTGCGAGGTGTTGACCTCTATATGAGACGTTTTTCAAAGACTGCATTCATTTTAAAACAAACCATAACCTTTATTTCATCAATAAAGGTTTAAAAAGCTTTACGTAGATTATCAAATAATGATAATC
This sequence comes from Rutidosis leptorrhynchoides, assembly GCF_046630445.1. NCBI lineage: Eukaryota > Viridiplantae > Streptophyta > Magnoliopsida > Asterales > Asteraceae > Rutidosis > Rutidosis leptorrhynchoides. Next base: position 224,284,216 of record NC_092339.1, on the reverse strand, counting down.
TAAAATATCCTGTTTACACACGACCATTACATAATGGTTTACAATACAAATATGTTACAACAAAATAAGTTTCTTGAATGCAGTTTTTACACAATATCATACAAGCATGGACTCCAAATCTCGTCCTTATTTAAGTATGCGACAGCGGAAGCTCTTAATAATCACCTGAGAATAAACATGCTTAAAACGTCAACAAAAATGTTGGTGAGTTATAGGTTTAACCTATATATATCAAATCATAATAATAGACCACAAGATTTCATATTTCAATACACATCCCATACATAGAGATAAAAATCATTCATATGGAACGTTTTTAATCAATAAGAACGGGACATTTCAGTTGGTATCAGAGCGTTGGTCTTAGAGAACCAGAAAATTTGCATTAGTGTGTCTTATCGAGTTTGTTAGGATGCATTAGTGAGTCTGGACTTCGACCGTGTTTTCTTTAAAAATGATTGCTTAACATTTTTGTTGGAAACTATATATTTTTAACATATGAATATTATGTGATATATTAATCTCTTAACGTGTTTGATATTATGTGATAGATGTCTACCTCTAGAACAAGTCCCATTGACTCACCTAATAATAATGAAGAGTCAAATGTAAATTGGAATGATTCGTGGACTGATTCACAAGTTCCCGAAGAGGAACCGGAAGAGGAGTCGGAACCGGAAGAAGAATCGGAACCGGAAGAAGAATCGGAACCGGAAGAAGAAATAGAACCGGTGGGGGAAATAATAAAACGGTTAAGTAAAAGAGAATCCTCAACCAACCGACCAAGGTTAATTATGGTCAATGGTGTTTCCGCCAAGGAACCAAAATATTGGGAGGATTACCAATTCTTCGATGAATCGGATTCCGACGAGAATTCCGATGATGTTATAGAAATTACCCCAATTGAATTTAAAAAGGCAAAAGAAAATAATAAGGGAAAGGGCATAAAAATAGAGAAATCTAATTCCAACCCCGATGAACTTTATATGTATCGTTTGAAAGGACCCGTTCATATACATTATAAACGATTCACAATGGTTGATTACATTGCGAGGTATTTGACCTCTATATGATACATTTTACAAACATTGCATTCGTTTTTAAAAGACAATCTTTCTTTACATCAAAAATTGACAGGCATGCATACCATTTCATAATATCCACTATCCAACTATAAATTGATTTAATAATAATCTTTGATGAACTCAATGACTCGAATGCAACGTTCTTCGAAATATGCTATGAAAGACTCCAAGTAATATCTTTAAAATGAACAAATGCACAGCGGAAGATTTCTTTAACACCTGAGAATAAACATGCTTTAAAGTGTCAACCAAAAGGTTGGTGAGTTCATTAGTTTATCATAATCATTTATTTCCATCATTTTAATAGACCACAAGAATTTCATTTCCAGTTCTCATAAATATACGTCCCATGCATAGAGACAAAAAATAATCATTCATATGGTGAACACCTGGTAACCGACATTAACTAGATACATATAAGTAACCGACATTAACTAGATACATATAAGAATATCCCCTATCATTCCGGGATCCTCCTTCGGACATGATATAATTTCGAAGTACTAAAGCATCCGGTACTTTGGATGGGGTTTGTTAGGCCCAATTGATCTATCTTTAGGATTCGCGTCAATTAGGGTGTCTGTTCCCTAATTCTTAGATTACCAGACTTTAATAAAAAGGGGCATATTCGATTTCGATAATTCAACCATAGAATGTAGTTTCAATTACTTGTGTCTATTTCGTCAAACATTTATAAAAGCGCATGTATTCTCAGTCCCAAAAATATAAAGGGTAAAAAAGGTAAATGAAACTCACCATACTGTATTTCGTAGTAAAAATACATATAACGTCATTGAACAAGTGCAAGGTTGGCCTCGGATTCACGAACCTAAATTAATTATATATATTTATGTGTTGGTCAATATTTGTCTAACAAATTAGGTCAAGTCATAGTGTACCACAATCCTAATGCTCGAGACTAATATGCAAAAGTCAACAAAAGTAAATTTGACTCAAAATAATTTCCAAAAATCTATACATGATTAATATATAGTTTAAATATCGTCGTTTTATATTTTTAAATATTTTTAAAAGATTTATTAGAGTAAATAATATAATTTATTTAGTAATAAATAAAATTTTATATTATATTTATATAATAAAATATACTTTTATATATATTAAGTAATAAAATTTATAGGGTTCATTTAATATTATAAAGATAATATGATAGGTATTATTAAAGTAAGTTATTACACGTAGTAAAATATGTTTGTATCAAATATTTATTTGATAAAATAATATCTATAATGATAGTAAGTAAAAGTTGTATTATTTTGTAATAATAATTATTATTATAAAAATATCAATATTTATAATTACTAAGATGACATTATGATAAAACGATAATTCTAATTATGATAACTTTAATATTTACGATAATTTTTAATATTATCTTTAAAATAATAATTCTATTTAAAATAATAATAATAATAATGATATTTTATAGTAACAATGACATTTCTATTAAAATGATAATTTTTGTTAAAATGATAGTTTTAATACTAACGATAATTTTAATAATAATAGTAATGATAAAAATAATAAGAACGATAATTTTATCTAAATCAATATTTTATAATATTTTAATTTCATCATGATACTCTTACCCATTATTTCCTAATCGTTTCGTTTAATAGCTTTTAATCATCTTTTATATCGTGTTCGTAATAATAATAATAGTAATCAAAATAATTAGGTGTTACAAATATTTGTTTTAATTACACTAATATTAATAATGATAGTTACTATAACATTATTAACGATAATACTAATAATTATCTTAATGATAATATAGTAATAATAATAATAACAATAACAATAACCATTTTTAAATAATGATATATATATTAATAATGATAATAATAATAATAATACCAATAATAATAATAATAATAATAATTATAATAATAATAATAATAATAATAATAATAATAATAATAATAATAATAATAATAATAATTGGATAATAATAATAATACTAATTATAACTTTAACAATAATAACGATAGTAATAATAAAAAAAATAATAATTTTTAATGATAAATCCTTTTATTGATAAAGATAATAATAATAATAATAAGATAAAACTAGAACGACGATAATAACGACGATAATAATAATCATTTTTAATAATAATACAAAAATTCGATGGACTATAACTTCAAATCCGTTCATCGAAATCATTCGATATCTAAATGAAAAGTTCTTAATTTTTCGCTAGCTTTCCAACGACATGCATATCTTATACCTTATCTCAGTTTCATATATAACTAATTCAGGATTCAACATAACCTAACTAAAGGCAATATCAAAAGTACAAACATGCATAATCCTATATACTCGAGCACTAGTCAGGGATACACTATTAGTATGTAAAAGTTAAATTATGAGTACTCACTTATCAATATTGAGATTCAATATTGTAGGAAAGGTACGTAGACGCAACGGAGATGATAAACACTATATTGATCTCACGAGCATACCCATGAACCATACCCAATCACCTCCATAGCTATAACCCATAATTTCCTTAATCCAATCCCACTCGAAAAACAATTTCGAAATCACTAGGACAGCACTCTGACGTAATATTTTATGTATACTAATAATATCTTGAAATAATACGGAGTAAATATATATATATGTAAATCGATTGAGAGAGTTTAGAGAAAAATATTTTCAAGTTTCTTATGAAATAATGAAACCTATTGAATTCTATTTATAATAGATTTTTGAATTATTAAAGTGAATTATTAAAGTATGAATTATTAAAGTGAATTATTAAAGTATGAATTATTAAAGTGAATTATTAAAGTATAAATTATTAAAGTGAATTATTAAAGTATGAATTATTAAAGTGAATTATTAAAGTATGAATTATTAAAGTGAATTATTAAAGTTAAAGTAAAGTAAAAATAAAGTAAAGGTAAAGTTTAAGTATAGTAAAAGTATAAAACTATGTACGTATAATACGCGTATAAATATATATAATATTAATTTAAATCGTTATATATATTTAATAAAATAAAATATAAATATAGTTATCTTTATCATACTGGTTAAGTAATGAGTTGTCAAAAGTGGTTCTAGATATTTATAAAAGTTATATACGTTTTAATAATAAAGTTCTTTTTAAACTGAAAACGTTTTTGTACGTTTGAAACTAAATCAAATAAATATAATAATTTTGTTTTCCAAAACCAAATATATTTTTAAGAATCATTTTGTTTAAAGGTTAAAATAATGGAAATCGTTATATCATAAAATGTTTTAGAAAAGTAGAATTATATATATTCATAATAGGTTTCAAGTTTTTAAATTACAGTTTGTTGGTGAAGTATGGGATAAAGTTCAAAGGTTAAATAAACGTATGAAATCATCTTAATGAAAAATGTCGAGTTACATAACTTGTCGATATCCAACATCTAAGTTATTTACACTTCACGTTCTTACTTATAAATCACTTTACCATTTTTCGAATGTTGTCAAAAAGAATAGATTTCTTAAATCACAGTGGACCTCATAACATAGACCCGTAATCATATCATAATGTATCTGATAAATCAATCATTTGATATTATCTTCTAATTCCATCGATAAACATATTGAAACAAATACGTTCATGTAAAGTATTATACGTTTAATACTTTATTAATATTCTCAAGTTATAATATATATATATATATATACATATATATACATATTTATTTATATATAACGGTTCGTGAATCGTCGGAATTTGGTTGAGGTTATAATGAATGTATGAACACAATTTAAAATTCTTGAGATTTAACTTAACAAACTTTGCTTATCGTGTCGGAATAATATAAAGATAAAGTTTAAATTTGGTTGGAAATTTCCGGGTTGTCACAGTACCTACCCGTTAAAGAAATTTTGTCCCGAAATTTGAGTGGAAAGGTCGCGAATGATAATAAGTATGTTTTCATGATGCATACAGGCTGAAAATTAGAGTTTTATAATCAGCGAATAATTTGGATAAACAATCCATTTATATGAAGAGTACGAATGAAGCTAACATAGAAGAGTGAAATGAGTAAGTGTAGATTCATCTTATCATTTGACGTAGATATGATTGATTTCCAGATTTCAAGGGATTTGAAGAAAATCTTTGTAATAAGATTTGATTCTCCGGTAACAAAAGGAATTAGGATCCGCTTTAAATGCGATCGTCCATTTTAATTCTTCTATCGGAGATTTTCTTATAAATTCACCTCCTTCATTTTCTTACAACTCACACCTTCTGTTGATGCATTTTACGCAAGTCCCTAGACATCTACCCACGTCCATTGCAAGTACAACAGTTTACAGGCTACCATGATCGTTCTTTATTATCCTATCCGTGTTTGTATGTGGTTACAGCAACTGCAGGAATGAGATTTGGATGTTTGACTATGTTAGACTTAGTCAGACGTCTGAGTCAAGCCTCACTCGTACGGCTGACAGGCTCATACGCACGGTTGATGCTGAGCTAAGTCACAATTACAACCTAAATGAGAAGACACGAGTGAGTGATCACCCGTATGGCTGATGAAGCCAACTCGTATGTGTGATGGATGAATCGTACGGGTGAGTCAACAGCAGGGGTATATAAAGTCTTATGTTCTTCATTTTAGGTTAAGCCTCTCATTTGTTACACACACTCAGATCTGGTGAGCTCCTCCGATTCTCTCTCAACCCAAATCACCCAGGTGGTGAATAATAGCTCTAGGTGTTGATCTAATCACACTTGATTTAGTTGTGGTATGACTAAATTAATCCCAAAAAGCTTAACCTATTCACTAGAGGGTTTGATTCACTTATTCCGTCATTGTGTGTGTTAAATCTGTTGATTTCTAAGTTCCTAGTCATATTTCATCACCTTCTATTCTTTCCCCATCAACTCATATTTTAAAGTATTCATCAATATGCTCCATCCAGTTCTGATTCTCGATATACTTATAACTTTCATATCGATCATTCTTCTTTTTCATCTACCGCCGGAAGAATCTATTTACTTCTACTATACTCTTGGGTTTATAGTATTTCTAGTTCTCTCGTGTCTTTATATTGCTATATGCATCGATATATATGGTTTATAATTTTTGGTTTGTCGTTGGGCTTTATATCTTCCCTTATATTTCAAAGTCTCTGTTTCTATCTTCTATAATCATTGTCATCCACAGTTAATGCTTTCTTTTATTTGCTGCAATTTATACCCCAATTTCTATTTCGGAGTTTTGTCCTTTCGTTTCTTCTTCTTGCGATTAAGCACCGCTTGTAATGGTCCAGAATTCACATATATGAATTTTGGAATGAACATTTTTAATGTTCTAGGAAGGAAATTGTGATGGCACGATCTTGACTTGTCAAATTACTAGAATACCTTGTAAAAGGCCGAATCATCAAGAAATATTTTCTTGATATTTTAGAGGTTAAATAGAATACAAGAGTCGTATAACATGGCACATGATGATGTTATGATCTGTGAATCATCACGTTCCATTTAGAAACTCAGCATGAATTACTGTAATATAATCACGTTGATCAATTGTCATTATATTATACTAACTCATGCTTCAGTTTCCAACACTACTTCAAAAACATTCATATTTTAAACTCAAAGGTTTACAGAGTATAGGAACTAAACAGTTTCCTTTTTGATGTAATACAGATAGCGCAAAGAGATAAATGATTCCAGATAAGAATAGTTATGGAAATATCTTCAGAAATATGGAGGATATTTATAATGAAAGATACGATGATATCTTAGAATTTCTAATATCAGAGGATGATGAAGAATATTATCTGTAAGGGTTTAGTGTCAGGAGCAAGGTATTCGTTAATGACTTCAGCAGACACTGAATCATTTGGATTCTTTGAAGGCAGGTTCAGTCTTTGTGATTTGTCCACAGCCTCCTTCATACTTTGCTCAATCCGTTTTCCAGTTCCAAAACTTCTCTATTTCTGAGCTTTGTTAATACACTAATCTTTATCATCAAACTTTTTACTGCTAAGGTCATTTACAGTTTTTGTTGCTTCATCAGCATTTCGAGAACTAGTTCGCGGTTCAGAGTGTTTTTCAGAAACTTCACATTCGAAGTATGTAAGCCTTGGAAATAGACGTTATGTATAACTGTTGGCGTCAACATGCTGTGAGATTTCAAAATACTGATTGCTAATTCCCAATGATTCGTATGGCAATTCTCGTTACAAGAGCCAGATGAGTAAATGATGAGGTTTCGATAAATATAAAGATTCTTCGAAATGCCCAAGATCAGTGAAGTTGTTGGTAAGTTTATTGCTAATGTGGTGGAATATGAAAGGTTCTCCGGTAACAAAAGGGTAATCACATATATCAAAATTATGATAAGGCTACTCCGAATGAAAAAATCGAAGTTGTCTTGCTGGAGCTGTGATATAATTTGCTACTTTGCAAAGGAATTGCAAGGTTATTTTGGCTAATAAATGCCAAAAGATCTGACACAGATATGTGTTGAATTATGACTTTGGTTTCGAGAGCTTTTTAAGTACATAACTGTGGGTAATATGTGGTTGGATCATCATCTCGATTGCTCATTATTTGAAGTGTCTTCAGAGATTTTCAAAGGGTTTGAACACAGATTGTAATTGTTTGTATACATTTGATGTTCTAACACACTTTTGAAGTCAAAGTATAGCTTTGAAAGATGTAGGAATCTAAAAGTGATGGTACCGGTTATATCTCGAATTGAATTCTGAGATTTTAAAATCAGAATATGTAATTGGGTTTGAATGAGTATGGTTGTTTTGATTTCTATGAAAGAATGTATATTATTGTGAAAGTAGGAAGTATAATTGATAATTTGCTTAATCTGATTCGAAGAATGTAACATATTAATTGTGAATTTATATATCTCTCTCGGGTATTACCTACCTGTTAAAAAATTTTCACAATTAATATTTTGTACATAAGAATTTTATTACAGTCTTTATGAAAATATATATGTATATATTCTCCTCAGATGTAACATAGATTTTAATGAGTTAATACTAAATTAAACTCATTCGATTTACGGTTGGAACTAGAATTGAATAATTCCTTGAAGGCTTTAGAGGTTACATAAGTATTTCTTCAATAATATTGAAATTATGAATCAATACTTCGTTATTTATTGAGATGTGATGTTGGTTTTCGTTAAATTCTTGTGAACTTCGCAAAGTACGAATGATGTTATCTGAAAAGTTTCGGTTACATCAATGATGAAATGTAAAATCAAATATATACTTGATTTATTAGGAATTGGAGCTTGTTGAATTGAGACAGAGATTGTAGTTAATGATGGTTAAGTTGCGGGCGAGGGACGTACATTATTGCATATTTGTAATATGAATTAACCGAGTAGTTAAGATTCACACACAATAGCTTAGCACGGAAAGATTTATTTTTTATTTCAAAATATATATATATATATATATATATATATATATATATATATATATATATATATATATATATATATATATATATATATATATATATATATATATATATATATAAAATATATATTTAATTTCTTCAGAGGGAATGAGTTAATTCTTCATAACTTGTTGATACAATATACACGTTATTGATTCGTAATGATGTCCACAGTGATTCTTGAACTGACGGAGTTTGTGATGTTATAGGTGTTGTTGATTCTGATGTTGACTGCACTGACGATGCTGGTGACGTTGACGGTACTGTTGATGCCGTTGGTAAAACAATTTTAACTTGTTAATCACACACCATTTTTGTCAGGGTTTCTACTCTTCCTTCTATCATTTTGGTTCGCTTAACTGATTTATGGTTAGGGCTAGATTAGATAATCTCTAAGACTTTAGAGATTATATAATCGCTGCGGAATGTTTCTCCAATGAAGTTATGAATTAATACTTCGTCAGTTAGTGTTGTTGGTACTCCATGGTATCTATGGTGCGTATGATGTTGATGCTCGTGGGACAGATTGTGAAGTTGAGGTTTACAACGCGGTTGTGGTTGGAGGTGGTAATAGTACTGTTGGCGTTGATGATGGTGGTACTGGTTATGCTGCTGGTGCTGCTGCTGGTGTTTGTAATCTCTGCACCATATTCTCCAAAGCCACTACCCGAGCGCGAAGTTCGTTGACTTCTTCTATCATTCCAGGATGATTGTCGGTCAAAACGAGCGGATAAATAAAATCTAGAATTTGATGTAGTATATAATCATGACGAGATACTCTGGAAATGAGAGAGAAAATGGTGTCTCGAACAGGTTCGCCGGTAAGTGCTTCAGGTTCTTCGCCAAGAGGGCAATGTGATGGATGGAAAGGATCGCCTTCTTCTTGTTTCCAATGATTGAGGAGGCTACGAACCCATCCCCAATTCATCCAGAATAGGTGATGACTGATTGGTTGATCCATTTTGGTCACACTGCTTTCGGAGCTTGAGTGAGATTCCATTTCGGAATCCGAGTGACTTGAACTGATGACAATTTCCATTTCGTACGATTGGATAAAGGATTTTCGATATAAAATGATTTTTCGGCTATCGGGTGATATTCTATTTACATAGGATATCTATATATAGAGATCAAAAGATTTCATAGATTACGGAGGAATTTGCGGGATATGTCAGGCAAAGTTTAAGTAACAGATACGATAAGATATGATTTAGCAGATACGCTAATATATGAATTTTGTCAATACACTACTCATGCAATTAATGTAGCAAGATGTGTCTAGACTAATAATGATAAGCAGGTAATTTCCTATGGATGATAAGCAGATGATTTCCGACTAGAAATGATAAGCAAAACTTTTGACATGCAGACACGGTCGAAGTCCAGACTCACTAATGCATCCTAACGACTTATCAGTTAGACACACTAATGCAGAACTGGTTCGCTAAGACCACCGCTCTGATACCAACTGAAAGGACCCGTTCATATACATTATAAACGATTCACAATGGTTGATTACATTGCGAGGTATTTGACCTCTATATGATACATTTTACAAACATTGCATTCGTTTTTAAAAGACAATCTTTCTTTATATCAAAAATTGACAGGCATGCATACCATTTCATAATATCCACTATCCAACTATAAATTGATTTAATAATAATCTTTGATGAACTCAATGACTCGAATGCAACGTTCTTCGAAATATGCTATGAAAGACTCCAAGTAATATCTTTAAAATGAACAAATGCACAGCGGAAGATTTCTTTAACACCTGAGAATAAACATGCTTTAAAGTGTCAACCAAAAGGTTGGTGAGTTCATTAGTTTATCATAATCATTTATTTCCATCATTTTAATAGACCACAAGAATTTCATTTCCAGTTCTCATAAATATACGTCCCATGCATAGAGACAAAAAATAATCATTCATATGGTGAACACCTGGTAACCGACATTAACTAGATACATATAAGAATATCCCCTATCATTCCGGGATCCTCCTTCGGACATGATATAATTTCGAAGTACTAAAGCATCCGGTACTTTGGATGGGGTTTGTTAGGCCCAATAGATCTATCTTTAGGATTCGCGTCAATTAGGGTGTCTGTTCCCTAATTCTTAGATTACCAGACTTTAATAAAAAGGGGCATATTCGATTTCGATAATTCAACCATAGAATGTAGTTTCAATTACTTGTGTCTATTTCGTCAAACATTTATAAAAGCGCATGTATTCTCAGTCCCAAAAATATAAAGGGTAAAAAAGGTAAATGAAACTCACCATACTGTATTTCGTAGTAAAAATACATATAACGTCATTGAACAAGTGCAAGGTTGGCCTCGGATTCACGAACCTAAATTAATTATATATATTTATGTGTTGGTCAATATTTGTCTAACAAATTAGGTCAAGTCATAGTGTACCACAATCCTAATGCTCGAGACTAATATGCAAAAGTCAACAAAAGTAAATTTGACTCAAAATAATTTCCAAAAATCTATACATGATTAATATATAGTTTAAATATCGTCGTTTTATATTTTTAAATATTTTTAAAAGATTTATTAGAGTAAATAATATAATTTATTTAGTAATAAATAAAATTTTATATTATATTTATATAATAAAATATACTTTTATATATATTAAGTAATAAAATTTATAGGGTTCATTTAATATTATAAAGATAATATGATAGGTATTATTAAAGTAAGTTATTACACGTAGTAAAATATGTTTGTATCAAATATTTATTTGATAAAATAATATCTATAATGATAGTAAGTAAAAGTTGTATTATTTTGTAATAATAATTATTATTATAAAAATATCAATATTTATAATTACTAAGATGACATTATGATAAAACGATAATTCTAATTATGATAACTTTAATATTTACGATAATTTTTAATATTATCTTTAAAATAATAATTCTATTTAAAATAATAATAATAATAATGATATTTTATAGTAACAATGACATTTCTATTAAAATGATAATTTTTGTTAAAATGATAGTTTTAATACTAACGATAATTTTAATAATAATAGTAATGATAAAAATAATAAGAACGATAATTTTATCTAAATCAATATTTTATAATATTTTAATTTCATCATGATACTCTTACCCATTATTTCCTAATCGTTTCGTTTAATAGCTTTTAATCATCTTTTATATCGTGTTCGTAATAATGATAATAGTAATCAAAATAATTAGGTGTTACAAATATTTGTTTTAATTACACTAATATTAATAATGATAGTTACTATAACATTATTAACGATAATACTAATAATTATCTTAATGATAATATAGTAATAATAATAATAACAATAACAATAACCATTTTTAAATAATGATATATATATTAATAATGATAATAATAATAATAATAATACCAATAATAATAATAATAATAATAATAATAATAATAATAATAATAATAATAATAATAATAATAATAATAATAATAATAATAATAATAATAATAATAATTGGATAATAATAATAATACTAATTATAACTTTAACAATAATAACGATAGTAATAATAAAAAAAATAATAATTTTTAATGATAAATCCTTTTATTGATAAAGATAATAATAATAATAATAATAAGATAAAACTAGAACGACGATAATAACGACGATAATAACGACGATAATAATAATCATTTTTAATAATAATACAAAAATTCGATGGACTATAACTTCAAATCCGTTCATCGAAATCATTCGATATCTAAATGAAAAGTTCTTAATTTTTCGCTAGCTTTCCAACGACATGCATATCTTATACCTTATCTCAGTTTTATATATAACTAATTCAGGATTCAACATAACCTAACTAAAGGCAATATCAAAAGTACAAACATGCATAATCCTATATACTCGAGCACTAGTCAGGGATACACTATTAGTATGTAAAAGTTAAATTATGAGTACTCACGTATCAATATTGAGATTCAATATTGTAGGAAAGGTACGTAGACGCAACGGAGATGATAAACACTATATTGATCTCACGAGCATACCCATGAACCATACCCAATCACCTCCATAGCTATAACCCATAATTTCCTTAATCCAATCCCACTCGAAAAACAATTTCGAAATCACTAGGACAGCACTCTGACGTAATATTTTATGTATACTAATAATATCTTGAAATAATACGGAGTAAATATATATATGTAAATCGATTGAGAGAGTTTAGAGAAAAATATTTTCAAGTTTCTTATGAAATAATGAAACCTATTGAATTCTATTTATAATAGATTTTTAAATTATTAAAGTGAATTATTAAAGTATGAATTATTAAAGTGAATTATTAAAGTATGAATTATTAAAGTGAATTATTAAAGTATAAATTATTAAAGTGAATTATTAAAGTATGAATTATTAAAGTGAATTATTAAAGTATGAATTATTAAAGTGAATTATTAAAGTTAAAGTAAAGTAAAAATAAAGTAAAGGTAAAGTTTAAGTATAGTAAAAGTATAAAACTATGTACGTATAATACGCGTATAAATATATATAATATTAATTTAAATCGTTATATATATTTAATAAAATAAAATATAAATATAGTTATCTTTATCATACTGGTTAAGTAATGAGTTGTCAAAAGTGGTTCTAGATATTTATAAAAGTTATATACGTTTTAATAATAAAGTTCTTTTTAAACAGAAAACGTTTTTGTACGTTTGAAACTAAATCAAATAAATATAATAATTTTGTTTTCCAAAACCAAATATATTTTTAAGAATCATTTTGTTTAAAGGTTAAAATAATGGAAATCGTTATATCATAAAATGTTTTAGAAAAGTAGAATTATATATATTCATAATAGGTTTCAAGTTTTTAAATTACAGTTTGTTGGTGAAGTATGGGATAAAGTTCAAAGGTTAAATAAACGTATGAAATCATCTTAATGAAAAATGTCGAGTTACATAACTTGTCGATATCCAACATCTAAGTTATTTACACTTCACGTTCTTACTTATAAATCACTTTACCATTTTTCGAATGTTGTCAAAAAGAATAGATTTCTTAAATCACAGTGGACCTCATAACATAGACCCGTAATCATATCATAATGTATCTGATAAATCAATCATTTGATATTATCTTCTAATTCCATCGATAAACATATTGAAACAAATACGTTCATGTAAAGTATTATACGTTTAATACTTTATTAATATTCTCAAGTTATAATATATATATATATATACATATATATACATATTTATTTATATATAACGGTTCGTGAATCGTCAGAATTTGGTCGAGGTTATAATGAATGTATGAACACAATTTAAAATTCTTGAGATTTAACTTAACAAACTTTGCTTATCGTGTCGGAATAATATAAAGATTAAGTTTAAATTTGGTTGGAAATTTCCGGGTTGTCACATCGTCAACCCCCGAAGTCCTTAAGTTGTAACAATGACCCGGGAACCTCTAAACCACCAGGTTTTTCTAAACTAATGTGGACAACGACGGCTCGTATTAGGGGAACATCATATATTCCTAGAAACTTGGCAAAACGAACCAAAACCGAACAAGAAGAAACGAGCGAGTCGGAATAAGATAGTTGTATTCGTGTGGTGTAATATATGTAATATAGTGTGCTTATGCTTTATGATATATGTAAAAATTGCTTGTATTAATAAGTATTTTTTTTATAAATCTAACTCTTGTCTATTTTACAGTATAAAAACACAAAATGGATAGACAACCCAATATTTTAAGAGACCTACCCGGAGACATGATTGATGAAATCTTGTCTAGAGTCGGTCAGAATTCCTCGGCATAACTATTTAAGGCGAGATCAGTTTGTAAGACATTCGAAGAACGTTCCAAGAATGTCTTGGTTTATAAGAGACTTTCGTTTGAAAGATGGGGGATATCACATTGGGAAACCCATAAGTTACGATGTGTTTACTTTGACGCATATATTGCGGGGAACCCAAATGCTATTTTACGCAACGGGTTAAGAAATTATTTTGACTCAATATATCCGAATATTGGACTTCGTGATTTAGAAAAAGCGGCTAACATGCAACATAAAGAAGCATGTTATGCTTATGGATTAGTAATGTTCGCTTCTCACCAAAGTGAGAACAAGAACATCGGGCTACAACTATTAAACAAAACGTTTCCACAAGTGACGGAGTCGGTAATTGGGGTAAGAAATGAGGTTTTTAGATTGTTACGGGACGGTTGGACATTACGTAACCCTCGTCCCTTTGACGACGTTACAACACGCTGTCTTATCAACGGCCATAACGGTTATGTTCCACAAGACCAAGGATGGGAAGTAGTCCTAGTAAAACCAGAATGCATGACTTGTTTCTGGACGTATGAATTACGTGTCTTTATTGCCTTTGCTGAACGACTTGTGTACTAGCTAGAATTATCTTCACAACTATCTTGTATCAAAGTTATTGTGTGCTATATTTCATGCTTTATGTAAAATAAGCGGTATTGTAAGTTTGTAAAAAATTGTATAAAAGTTTGAACGCGAAATATTATTATAATCAGTTTTTCATATAGAATTGTAGTAGTTGAATTGTATATATTAGCTACTAAGTATGAACTTAACGGGTAGGTACTACCCGAATTTAAACTTATAAAACGCTAATGTGAAGAAAAAGCTTTTATAAATGAGTTCATATTATGCTACGAAATACTATTAACTACTCTTAATATTCTGTATGATTAACTTGTTCCATTTGACTATTTTGAAGGAAATGGCACCGACTACTCGACACACCATGAATATGAATGAGGAGGAATTCCGTACTTTTTTAGCTTCAAACATAGCCGCAGTACAGGCTGCGCTACATACCAACAATAACCTTGGATCTAGCAGTACAGGAAATCGTGTAGGATGCACCTACAAAGAATTCACTGCCTGCAAACCTTTGGAATTTGATGGAACCGAAGGACCGATCGGATTGAAACGGTGGACCGAGAAGGTCGAATCGGTGTTTTCCATAAGTAAGTGTACTGAAGAGGACAAAGTAAAGTACGCTACGCATACCTTCACAGGTTCTGCGTTAACATGGTGGAATACCTATCTAGAGCAAGTGGGACAAGACGATGCGTACGCACTACCGTGGTCAGCATTCAAGCATTTGATGAACGAGAAGTACCGTCCCAGAACCGAGGTCAATAAGCTCATGACAGAACTTAGAGGGTTACAAACCCAAGGATTTGATATTACCACGTACGAAAGACGATTCACAGAATTGTGCCTATTGTGTCCGGGAGCATTCGAAGATGAGGAAGAGAAGATCGACGCGTTTGTGAAAGGATTACCGGAAAGAATCCAAGAAGATATAAGTTCACACGAGCCCGCCTCCATACAACAGGCATGTAGAATGGCTCACAAACTAGTGAACCAGATTGAAGAAAGAATTAAAGAACAGACTGCTGAAGAGGCCAATGTGAAGCAAGTCAAAAGAAAGTGGGAGGAAAACGGTGATAAGAATCACCAATACAACAACAACAGCAATTACAACAATAATCGCAACAATTATCCCAACAATTGCAACATCAATTGCAACTACAACAAACGGCCCAACAACAACAACAACAACAACAACAACAACAGCAACTACAACAATCATCCCAACAACAATAATAACTGCAACAACAACAACAATCAGAAGCAGCTATGCCAAAGGTGTGAAAAGTATCACTCGGGGTTCTGCACCAAATTTTGCAACAAGTGTAAAAGAAATGGTCATAGCGCGGTGAAGTGTGAGGTCTACAGACCAGGGGTTAATAGAACGAAAGGAACAAATGGTGTCGGAATGAGTAATGGCGGAGCAAGTAGTGTCGGAGCAAGTTATGCCAATGTAGTTTGTTATAAATGTGGAAAACCGGGCCACATTATTAGAAATTGCCCGAACCAGGAGAACACGAATGGACAAGGCCGCGGAAGAGTTTTCAATATTAATGCGGCAGAGGCAGAGGAAGACCCGGAGCTTGTTACGGGTACGTTTCTTATTGACAATAAATCTGCTTACGTTTTATTTGATTCGGGTGCGGATAGAAGCTATATGAGTAGAGATTTTTGTGCTAAATTAAGTTGTCCATTGACACCTTTGGATAGTAAATTTTTACTCGAATTAGCAAATGGTAAATTAATTTCAGCAGATAATATATGTCGGAATCGAGAAATTAAACTGGTTAGCGAAACATTTAAGATTGATTTGATACCAGTAGAGTTAGGGAGTTTTGATGTGATAATCGGTATGGACTGGTTGAAAGAAGTGAAAGTAGAGATCGTTTGTTACAAAAATGCAATTCGCATTATACGAGAAAAAGGAAAACCCTTAATGGTGTACGGAGAAAAGGGCAACACGAAGCTACATCTTATTAGTAATTTGAAGGCACAAAAACTAATAAGAAAAGGTTGCTATGCTGTTCTAGCACACGTCGAGAAAGTACAAACTGAAGAAAAGAGCATCAATGATGTTCCCATTGCAAAAGAATTTCTCGATGTATTTCCGAAAGAATTACCGGGATTACCCCCACATCGACCCGTTAAATTTCAAATAGATCTTGTACCAGGAGCTGCACTAATAGCTCGTGCTCCTTACAGACTCGCACCCAGCGAGATGAAAGAACTGCAAAGCCAATTACAAGAACTTTTAGAGCGTGGTTTCATTCGACCAAGCACATCACCGTGGGGAGCTCCTGTTTTATTTGTCAAGAAGAAAGATGGTACATTCAGGTTGTGTATCGACTACCGAGAGTTGAACAAACTTACCATCAAGAACCGCTACCCACTACCGAGAATCGACGACTTATTTGATCAACTACAAGGCTCGTCTGTTTATTCAAAGATTGACTTACGTTCCGGGTATCATCAAATGCGGGTGAAAGAAGATGATATTCCAAAGACTGCTTTCAGAACACGTTACGGTCATTACGAGTTTATGGTCATGCCGTTTGGTTTAACTAATGCACCAGCTGTGTTCATGGACCTTATGAACCGAGTGTGTGGACAATACCTTGACAAGTTTGTCATTGTTTTCATTGATGACATACTTATTTACTCAAAGAATGACCAAGAACACGGTGAACATTTGAGAAAGGTGTTAGAAGTATTGAGGAAGGAAGAATTGTATGCTAAATTTTCAAAGTCTGCATTTTGGTTGGAAGAAGTTCAATTCCTCGGTCACATAGTGAACAAAGAAGGTATTAAGGTAGATCCGGCAAAGATAGAAACTGTTGAAAAGTGGGAAACCCCGAAAACTCCGAAACACATACGCCAGTTTTTAGGACTAGCTGGTTACTACAGAAGGTTCATCCAAGACTTTTCCAGAATAGCAAAACCCTTGACTGCATTAACGCATAAAGGGAAGAAATTTGAATGGAATGATGAACAAGAGAAAGCGTTTCAGTTATTGAAGAAAAAGCTAACTACGGCACCTATATTGTCATTGCCTGAAGGGAATGATAATTTTGTGATTTATTGTGACGCATCAAAGCAAGGTCTCGGTTGTGTATTAATGCAATGAACGAAGGTAATTGCTTATGCGTCTAGACAATTGAAGATTCACGAACAAAATTATACGACGCATGATTTGGAATTAGGCGCGGTTGTTTTTGCATTAAAGACTTGGAGGCACTACTTATATGGGGTCAAAAGTATTATATATACCGACCACAAAAGTCTTCAACACATATTTAATCAGAAACAACTGAATATGAGGCAGCGTAGGTGGATTGAATTATTGAATGATTACGACTTTGAGATTCGTTACCACCCGGAGAAGGCAAATGTGGTAGCCGATGCCTTGACCAGGAAGGACAGAGAACCCATTCGAGTAAAATCTATGAATATAATGATTCATAATAACCTTACTACTCAAATAAAGGAGGCGCAACAAGGAGTTTTAAAAGAAGGAAATTTAAAGGATGAAATACCAAAAGGATCGGAGCAGCTTCTTAATATTCGGGAAGACGGAACCCGGTATAGGGCTGAAAGGATTTGGGTACCAAAATTTGGAGATATGAGAGAAATGGTACTTAGAGAAGCTCATAAAACCAGATACTCAATACATCCTGGAACGGGAAAGATGTACAAGGATCTCAAGAAACATTTTTGGTGGCCGGGTATGAAAGCCGATGTTGCTAAATACGTAGGAGAATGTTTGATGTGTTCTAAGGTCAAAGCTGAGCATCAGAAACCATCAGGTCTACTTCAACAACCCGAAATCCCAGAATGGAAATGGGAAAACATTACCATGGATTTCATCACTAAATTGCCAAGGACTGCAAGTGGTTTTGATACTATTTGGGTAATAGTTGATCGTCTCACCAAATCAGCACACTTTCTGCCAATAAGAGAAGATGACAAGATGGAGAAGTTAGCACGACTGTATTTGAAGGAAGTCATCTCCAGACATGGAATACCAATCTCTATTATCTCTGATAGGGATGGCAGATTTATTTCAAGATTCTGGCAGACATTACAGCAAGCATTAGGAACTCGTCTAGACATGAGTACTGCCTATCATCCACAAACTGATGGGCAGAGCGAAAGGACGATACAAACGCTTGAAGACATGCTACGAGCATGTGTTATTGATTTCGGAAATAGTTGGGATCGACATCTACCGTTAGCAGAATTTTCCAACAACAACAGCTACCATTCAAGCATTGAGATGGCGCCGTTTGAAGCACTTTATGGTAGAAAGTGCAGGTCTCCGATTTGTTGGAGTGAAGTGGGGGATAGACAGATTACGGGTCCGGAGATTATACAAGAAACTACCGAGAAGATCATCCAAATTCAACAACGGTTGAAAACCGCCCAAAGTCGACAAAAGAGCTACGCTGACATTAAAAGAAAAGATATAGAATTTGAAATTGGAGAGATGGTCATGCTTAAAGTTGCACCTTGGAAAGGCGTTGTTCGATTTGGTAAACGAGGGAAATTAAATCCAAGGTATATTGGACCATTCAAGATTATTGATCGTGTCGGACCAGTAGCTTACCGACTTGAGTTACCTCAACAACTCGCGGCTGTACATAACACTTTCCACGTCTCGAATTTGAAGAAATGTTTTACTAAAGAAGATCTCACTATTCCGTTAGATGAAATCCAAATTAACGAAAAACTTCAATTCATCGAAGAACCCGTCGAAATAATGGATCGTGAGGTTAAAAGACTTAAGCAAAACAAGATACCAATTGTTAAGGTTCGATGGAATGCTCGTAGAGGACCCGAGTTCACCTGGGAGCGTGAAGATCAGATGAAGAAGAAATACCCGCATCTATTTCCAGAAGATTCGTCAACACCTTCAACAGCTTAAAATTTCGGGACGAAATTTATTTAACGGGTAGGTACTGTAGTGACCCGAACTTTTCTATGTTTATATATATCAATTGAGATTGATATTTACATGATTAAATGTTTCCAACATGTTAAGCAATCAAACTTGTTAAGACTTGATTAATTGAAATATGTTTCATATAGACAATTGACCACCCAAGTTGACCGGTGATTCACGAACGTTAAAACTTGTAAAAACTATATGATGACATATATATGGATATGTATATAGTTAACATGATACTATGATAAGTAAACATATCATTAAGTATATTAACAATGAACTACATATGTAAAAACAAGACTACTAACTTAATGATTTTTAAACGAGACATATATGTAACGATTATCGTTGTAAAGACATTTAATGTATATATATCATATTAAGAGATATTCATACATGATAATATCATGATAATATAATAATTTAAAATCTCATTTGATATTATAAACATTGGGTTAACAACATTTAACAAGATCGTTAACCTAAAGGTTTCAAAACAACACTTACATGTAACGACTAACGATGACTTAACGACTCAGTTAAAATGTATATACATGTAGTGTTTTAATATGTATTTATACACTTTTGAAAGACTTCAATACACTTATCAAAATACTTCTACTTAACAAAAATGCTTACAATTACATCCTCGTTCAGTTTTATCAACAATTCTACTCGTATGCACCCGTATTCGTACTCGTACAATACACAGCTTTTAGATATATGTACTATTAGTATATACACTCCAATTATCAGCTCTTAGCAGCCCATGTGAGTCACCTAACACATGTGGGAACCATCATTTGGCAACTAGCATGAAACATCTCATAAAATTACAAAAATATGAGTAATCATTCATGACTTATTTACATGAAAACAAAATTACATATCCTTTATATCTAATCCATACACCAACGACCAAAAACACCTACAAACACTTTCATTCTTCAATTTTCTTCATCTAATTGATCTCTCTCAAGTTCTATCTTCAAGTTCTAAGTGTTCTTCATATATTCTACAAGTTCTAGTTACATAAAATCAAGAATACTTTCAAGTTTGCTAGCTCATTTCTAATCTTGTAAGGTGATCATCCAACCTCAAGAAATCTTTGTTTCTTACAGTAGGTTATCATTCTAATACAAGGTAATAATCATATTCAAACTTTGGTTCAATTTCTATAACTATAACAATCTTATTTCAAGTGATGATCTTACTTGAACTTGTTTTCGTGTCATGATTCTGCTTCAAGAACTTCGAGCCATCCAAGGATCCGTTGAAGCTAGATCGATTTTTCTCTTTTCCAGTAGGTTTATCCAAGGAACTTAAGGTAGTAATGATGTTCATAACATCATTCGATTCATACATATAAAGCTATCTTATTCGAAGGTTTAAACTTGTAATCACTAGAACATAGTTTAGTTAATTCTAAACTTGTTCGCAAACAAAAGTTAATCCTTCTAACTTGACTTTTAAAATCAACTAAACACATGTTCTATATCTATATGATATGCTAACTTAATGATTTAAAACCTGAAAACACGAAAAACACCGTAAAACCGGATTTACGCCGTCGTAGTAACACCGCGGGCTGTTTTGGGTTAGTTAATTAAAAACTATGATAAACATTGATTTAAAAGTTTTTATTCTGAGAAAATGATTTTTATTATGAACATGAAACTATATCCAAAAATTATGGTTAAACTCAAAGTGGAAGTATGTTTTCTAAAATGGTCATCTAGACGTCGTTCTTTCGACTGAAATGACTACCTTTACAAAAATGACTTGTAACTTATTTTTCCGACAATAAACCTATACTTTTTCTGTTTAGATTCATAAAATAGAGTTCAATATGAAACCATAGCAATTTGATTCACTCAAAACGGATTTAAAATGAAGAAGTTATGGGTAAAACAAGATTGGATAATTTTTCTCATTTTAGCAACGTGAAAAATTGGTAACAAATCTATTCCAACCATAACTTAATCAACTTGTATTGTATATTATGTAATCTTGAGATACCATAGACACGTATACAATGTTTCGACCTATCATGTCGACACATCTATATATATTTCGGAACAACCATAGATACTCTATATGTGAATGTTGGAGTTAGCTATACAGGGTTGAGGTTGATTCCAAAATATATATAGTTTGAGTTGTGATCAATACTGAGATACGTATACACTGGGTCGTGGATTGATTCAAGATAATATTTATCGATTTATTTCTGTACATCTAACTGTGGACAACTAGTTATAGGTTACTAACGAGGACAGCTGACTTAATAAACTTAAAACATCAAAATATATTAGAAGTGTTGTAAATATATTTTGAACATACTTTAATATATATATGTATATATTGTTATAGGTTCGTGAATCAACCAGTGGCCAAGTCTTACTTCCCGACGAAGTAAAAATCCGTGAAAGTGAGTTATAGTCCCACTTTTAAAATCTAATATTTTTGGGATGAGAATACATGCAGGTTTTATAAATGATTTACAAAATAGACACAAGTACGTGAAACTACATTCTATGGTTGAATTATTGAAATCGAATATGCCCCTTTTTATTAAGTTTGGTAATCTAAGAATTAGGGAACAGACACCCTAATTGACGCGAATCCTAAAGATAGATCTATTGGGCCTAACAAACCCCATCCAAAGTACCGGATGCTTTAGTACTTCGAAATTTATATCATATCCGAAGGGTGTACCGGAATGATGGGGATATTCTTATATATGCATCTTGTTAATGTCGGTTACCAGGTGTTCACCATATGAATGATTTTTATCTCTATGTATGGGATTGTGTATTGAAATATGAAATCTTGTGGTCTATTATTATGATTTGATATATATAGGTTAAACCTATAACTCACCAACATTTTTGTTGACGTTTTAAGCATGTTTATTCTCAGGTGATTATTAAGAGCTTCCACTGTCGCATACTTAAATAAGGACGAGATTTGGAGTCCATGCTTGTATGATATTGTGTAAAAACTGCATTCAAGAAACTTATTTTGTTGTAACATATTTGTATTGTAAATCATTATGTAATGGTCATGTGTAAACAGGATATTTTAGATTATCATTATTTGATAATCTACGTAAAGCTTTTTAAACCTTTATTGATGAAATAAAGGTTATGGTTTGTTTTAAAATGAATGCAGTCTTTGAAAAACGTCTCATATAGAGGTCAAAACCTCGCAACGAAATCAATTAATATGGAACGTTTTTAATCAATAAGAACGGGACATTTCAGAAAGGTCGTGAATGATAATAAGTATGTTTTCATGATGCATACGGGCTGAAAATTAGAGTTTTATCATCAGCGAATAATTTGGATAAACAATCCATTTATATGAAGAGTACGAATGAAGCTAACATAGAAGAGTGAAATGAGTAAGTGTAGATTCATCTTATCATTTGACGTAGATATGATTGATTCCTAGATTTTAAGAGATTTGAAGAAAATCTTCTTAATAAGATTTGACTCTCTGGTACTCAAGGGAATTAGGATCCTCTTTAAATGTGATCGTCCATTTTAATTGTTCTTTCAGAGATTTTCTTATAAATTCACCTCCTTCGTTTCCTTACAACTCACACCTTCTGTTGATGCATTTTATGCAAGTCCCTAGACATCTACCCACGTCCATTTCAGGTACAACAATTTACAGGCCACCATGATTGCTCGTTATTATCCTATCCGTGTTTGTATGTGGTTACAGGAACTGCAGGAACGAGATTTAGATGTTTGACTATGTTAGACTTAGTCAGACGTACGAGTGAAGCCTCACTAGTACGGCTGACAAGCTCATACGCACGTTTGATGCTGAGCTAAGTCACAATTACAACCTAAATGAGAAGACACGAGTGAGTGATCACCGGTATGGCTGATGAAGCCAACTCGTACGTGTGATGAATGAATCGTATGGGTGAGTCAACAGCAGGGGTATATAAAGTCTTATGTTCTTCATTTTAGGTTAAACCTCTCATTTGTTACACACACTCAGATCTAGTGAGCTCCTCCGATTCTCTCTCTCAGTCCAAATCACCCAGGTGGTGAATAATAGCTCTAGGTGTTGATCTAATCACACTTGATTTAGTTGTGGTTTGACTAAATTAATCAAAAAAAAACTTAACCTATTCACTAGAGGGTTTGATTCACTTATTCCGCCATTGTGTGAGTTAAATCTATTGATTTCTAAGTTCTTAGTCATGTTTCATCACCTTCTATTCTTTCCCCCTCAACTCATATTTTAAAGTATTCATCAATATGCTCCATCCAGTTCTGATTCTCAATATACTTCTAACTTTCATATCGGTCATTCTTCTTTTTCATCTACCGCCGGAAGAATCTATTTACTTCTACTATACTCTTGGATTTATAGTGTTTCTAGTTCTCCCGTGTCTTTATATTGCTATATGCATCGATATATATGGTTTATAATTTCTGGTTTGTCGTTGGGCTTTATATGTTCCCTTATATTTCAAAGTCTCTGCTTCTGTCTTCTATAATCATTATCATTCACAGTTAATGCTCTCTTTTATTTGCTGCAATTTATACCCCAATTTCTATTTCGGAGTTTTGTCCTTTCGTTTCCTCTTCTTGCGATTAAGCACCGCTTGTAATGGTCCAGAATTCACAGATATGAATTTTGGAATGAACATTGTTAATGTTCTAGGAAGGAAATTGTGATGGCACGATCTTGACTTGTCAAATTACTAGAATACCTTGGAAAAGGCTGAATCATCAAGAAATATTTTCTTGATATTTTAGAGGTTAAATAGAATACAAGAGTCGTATAACATGGCACATGATGATGTTATGATCTGTGAATCATCACGTTCCATTTAGAAACTCAGTATGACTTACTGTAATATAATCACATTAATCAAGTGTCATTATATTATACTAATTCATGCTTCAGTTCCCAACACTACTTCAAAATATTCCTATTTTAAACTTGAATGTTTCAGAATTTAGAAACTAAAATAGTTTCTTTTATGATGTAATACAGATAGCGCGAAGAGGTAAATGATTTCAAATAAGAAAAATTAAGAAAATATCTTCAGAAATATGGAGGATATTTATAATGAAACATATGATGATATTTTAGAATTTCTAATATCAGAGGATGATGAAGAATATTGTCCGCAGGGGTTTAGAGTCAGGAGCAAGGTATTCGTTAATGACTTCAGCAGGTACTGAATCATTTGGATCCTCTGAAGTCAGGTTTAGTCTTTGTAATTTGTCCACAGCCTCCTAATTTGGATCCTCTACGTTTTGCCAGCACACTTCATCATTATCATCCAGCTTTTACCGTTTAAAGTCGTTTATAGTTTTTGCTGCTTCATCAGCATTTTTTTTTCCATTTTCGGAGAACCAATTCGTAGTTCGGAGTGTTTTTCAGAAACTTCACATTCAAATTAAGTCCAGAAGATAGACGTCATATATACACATATAACTGTTGGCGTAGACATGCTGCGAGATTTCAAAATACTGATTGCTAATTCCCAATGATTCGTATGGCAATTCTCATTACAAGATGCGAATGAGTAAATGATGGGGTTTCAATGAATAATTATAATGAATTTTTGGAGAGGCTAAAGTCAAAGGGTAATGAAGTTGTTGGTACATCTGCTAATAATGTGGTGGAATGTAAAAGGTTCCCTGGTAACGATGGTGTATATCTCAAGGTTATAATAAGGTTAGTCTGACTGAAAAGTCGAAGTTGACTTGCTGGAGCTGTGACAAAACTGGCTACTTTGAATAGGAGTCGCAAAGTTATTTTTGCTAATAAATGCCAAAGAATCTGACGCGGATACGTTGTTTAAACTTTTACTTTGGTTTCAAGAGTTTTTCGGGTACATAACTGTGGGTAACATGTGGTTGGATCATCATCTCGATTGCTCATCATTCGAAGTGTCTTCAGAAATTTTTGAAGGGTTTGAACACAGATTGTAATCGTTAACATACATTTGATGTTCTAACATAGTTTTGAAGTCAAAATATAGCTTGTGAAAGATGTAAGGATCTAAGAGTGATGATTTTGGTCATATCTCAAGTTAAATTTTGAGATTTCAAAATCAGAATATGTAATTAAATTTTGAATGAGTATGGTTGTTTTGATTTCTATAAAAGAATGTATATTGTTGTGAAAGTAGGGAGTATAATGGATGATTTGCTGAATCAGATTCGAAGAATGTAACATATTAATTGTGAATTTATATATCTCTCGGGTATTACCTACCCATTAAAAAAAATTTCACAATTAATATTTTTTCACAATATATATGTATATTTTCTTCAGATGTAACATAGATTTAATGAGTTAATGTTAAATTAAACTCATTTGATTTACGGTTGAAACTAGAATTGAATAATCCCTAAAGGCTTTAAAAAGTACATAACTTTTACGCAGTATTTCTTTAATGACATTGAAATTATGAATCAATACTTCGTTATTTGTTGTTGTATGATGTTTGGTTCGTGGAATTCTTGTGAATTTCGCAAAGTACGAATGATGTTATCTGAAAAGTTTCGGGTACATCGATGATGAAAGTGTAAAATCAAATATATACTTGATTTATTATGAATTGGAATTTGTTGAATTGCAACAGAGATTGTAGCTAACGCTGGTTAAGTTGCGGCCGAAGGACGTACATTATTGCATATTTGTAATATGAATTAACCGAGTAGTTAAGATTCACACACAATAGCTTAGCACGGAAAGATTTATTTCAATATATATATATATATATATATATATATATATATATATATATATATATATATATATATATATATATATATATATATATATATATATATATATATATATATATATATATATATATATATATATATATATATATATATATATATATATATATATAATATACATATAATTTCTTCTGAGGGAATGAGTTAATTCTTCATAACTCGTTGATACAATATACACGTTATTGATTCATAATGATGTCCACAGTGATTCTTGAACTGACGGAGTTTGTGATGTTATCGGTGTTGTTGATTCGGAAGTTGACTGTACTGACGATGCTGGTAACGCTGACGGTACTGTTGATGCTGTTGGTAAAGCAAGTTTAGCTTGTTAATCACACACCATTTTTGTCAGGGTTTCTACTCTTCCTTCTATCATTTTGGTTTGCTTAACTGATTTATGGTTAGGGTTAGATTAGATAATCTCTAAGACTTTAGAGATTACATAATCGCCGCGGAATGTTTCTCCAATACAGTTATGAATTAATACTTCGTCAGTTATTGTTGTTGGTACTCCTTGGTATATATGGTGCGTATGACGTTGATGCTCGTGGGACAGATTGTGAAGTTGAGGTTTACGACGCTGTTGTGGTTGGAGGTGGTAATGGTACTGTTGGCGTTGATGATGGTGGTACTAGTTATGCTGCTGATGCTGCTACTGGTGTTTGTAATCTCTGCACCATATTCTCCAAAGCCACTACCCGAGCGCGAAGCTCGTTGACTTCTTCTATTACACCGGGGTGATTGTCGGTTCGGACGAGCGGATAAATATAATCTAAAATTTGATGTAATATATAAGCGTGACGAGATACTCTGGAAATGAGCGAGAAAATGGTGTTTCGGACAGGTTCGCCGGTAAGTGCTTCAGTTTCTTCGTCAAGAGGGCAATGTGGTGGATGGAAAGGATCACCTTTTTCTTGTCTCCAATGATTGAGGAGGCTACGAACCCATCCCCAATTCATCCAGAATAGGTGATGACTGATTGGTTGATCTATTCCGGTCACACTGCTTTCGGAGCTTGAATGGGATTCCATTTCGGAATCTGAGTGACTTGAACTGATGACAAATTCCATTTCGTACGATTGGATAAAGGATTTTTTTTTATATGAAATGATTTTGGCTAACGGATGGTATTCTAATTACATAGAATATATATATATATATATATATATATATATATATATATATATATATATATATATATATATATATATAGATCAAAAGATTTCGTAGATTACGGAGGACTTTGAGGGATATGTCAGGCAAAGTTTAAAGTAACAGATACGATAAAATATGATTTAGCAGATATGCTAAGATATGAATTTTTGTCTATACACTATTCATGCAATCAATGCAGCAAGACGTGTCTTAGACTAAAAATGATAAGCAGGTAATTTCCTGAGGATGATAAGTAGTTAATTTTTGACACAAAATGATAAGCAAAACTTTTGACATGCAGACACGGTCGAAGTCCAGACTCACTAATGCATCATATCGACTTATCAGTTAGACACACTAATGCAGACCTGGTTCGCTAAGACCACCGCTTTGATACCAACTGAAAGGACCCGTTCATACACATTATAAACGATTCACAATAGTTGATTACATTGCGAGGTATTTGACCTCTATATGATACATTTTACAAACATTGCATTCGTTTTTAAAAGACAAACTTTCTTTACATCGAATATTGACAGGCATGCATACCATTTCATAATATCCACTATCCAACTATAAATTGATTTAATAATAATCTTTGATGAACTCAATGACTCGAATGCAACGTTTTTCGAAATATGCTATGAAAGACTCCAAGTAATATCTTTAAAATGAGCAAATGCACAGCGGAAGATTTCTTTAACACCTGAGAATAAACATGCTTTAAAGTGTCAACCAAAAGGTTGGTGAGTTCATTAGTTTATCATAATCATTTATTTCCATTATTTTAATAGACCACAAGAATTTCATTTCCAGTTCTCATAAATATACGTCCCATGCATAGAGACAAAAATAATCATTCATATGGTGAACACCTGATAACCGACATTAACTAGATACATATAAGAATATCCCCTATCATTCCGGGATCCTCCTTCGGACATGATATAAATTTCGAAGTACTAAAGCATCCGATACTTTGGATGGGGTTTGTTAGGCCCAATAGATCTATCTTTAGGATTCGCGTCAATTAGGGTGTCTGTTCCCTAATTCTTAGATTACCAGACTTTAATAAAAAGGGGCATATTCGATTTCGATCATTCAACCATATAATGTAGTTTCGATTACTTGTGTCTATTTCGTAAAATATTTATAAAAGGGCATGCATTCTCAGTCCCAAAAATATATATTACAAAAGCATTTAAAAAGGGAGTAATGAAACTCACGCATATAAATATTGTAAAACAGTTAATAAAGCATTTGCATGTATTCTCAGCCCAAAAACGTAAAGAGTAAAAGGGAGCAAATGAAACTCACCATACTGTATTTCGTAGTAAAAATACATATAACGTCATTGAACAAGTGCAAGGTTGGCCTCGGATTCACGAACCTAAATTAATTATATATATTTATGTGTTGGTCAATATTTGTCTAACAAATTAGGTCAAGTCATAGTGTACCACAATCCTAATGCTTGAGACTAATATACAAAAGTCAACAAAAGTAAATTTGACTCAAAATAATTTCCAAAAATCTATACATGATTAATATATAGTTTAAATATCGTCATTTTATATTTTTAAATATTTTTAAAAGATTTATTAGAGTAAATAATATAATTTATTTATTAATAAATAAAATTTTTATATTAATTTTATATAATAAAATATACTTTTATATATATTAAGTAATAAAATTTATAGGGTTCATTTAATATCATAAAGATAATATGATAGGTATTATTAAAGTAAGTTATTACACGTAGTAAAATATGTTTGTATCACATATTTATTTGATAAAATAATATCTATAATGATAGTAAGTAAAAGTTGTATTATTTTGTAATAATAATTATTATTATAAAAATATCAATATTTATAATTACTAAGATGACATTATGATAAAACGATAATTCTAATTATGATAACGTTAATATTTACGATAATTTTTAATATTATCTTTAAAATAATAATTCTATTTAAAATAATAATAATAATGATATTTTAGAGTAACAATGACATTTCTATTAAAATGATAATTTTTGTTAAAATGATAGTTTTAATACTAACGATACTTTTAATAATAATAGTAATGATAAAAATAATAAGAACGATAATTTTATCTAAATCAATATCTTATAATATTTTAATTTCATCATGATACTCTTACTCATTATTTTCTAATCGTTTCGTTTAATAGCTTTTAATTGTCTTTTATATCGTGTTCATAATAATGATAATAATAGTAATCAAAATAATTAGGTGTTACAAATATTTGTTTTAATTACACTAATATTAATAATGATAGTTACTATAACATTATTAACGATAATACTAATAATTATCTTAATGATAATATAGTAATAATAATAATAACAATAACAATAACCATTTTTAAATAATGATATATATATTAATAATGATAATAATAATAATAATACTACTAATAATAATAATAATTGGATAATAATAATAATACTAATTATAACTTTAACGATAATAACGATAGTAATAAAAAAAATAACAATTTTTAATGATAAATCCCTTTTATTGATAAAGATAATAATAATGATAATAATAAGATAAAACTAGAACGGCAATAAAAATGACGATAATAATAATCATTTTTAATAAAAATATCGAAAATTCAATTGATTATAACTTCTAATCCGTTCATCGAAACTATTCGATATCTAAAGGAAAAGTTCTTAATTTTTCGCTAGCTTTCCAAGGACATGCATATCTTATACCTTATCTCAACCGCAAGTGTAACTAATTCAATATTCAACCTAACCTGTCTAAGGGCAATATCAAAAGTACAAGCATGCATAATCCTAAATACTCGAGAACTAGTCAGGGATACACTATTAGTATGTAAAAGTTAAA
This sequence comes from Rutidosis leptorrhynchoides, assembly GCF_046630445.1. NCBI lineage: Eukaryota > Viridiplantae > Streptophyta > Magnoliopsida > Asterales > Asteraceae > Rutidosis > Rutidosis leptorrhynchoides. The sequence continues at coordinate 224,253,463 of NC_092339.1, read as the reverse complement.
TTATGAGTACTCACGTATCAATATTGAGATTCAACATTGCAGGAAAGGTACGTAGACGCAACGAAAATGATAAACACTATATTGACCTCACGAGCATACCCATGAACCATACTCCTCCATAGCTATAACCCATAATTTCCTTAATCCTATCCTACTCGAAAAACAATTTCGAAACCACTCGGACAGCACTCCGTCGTAATATTTTATGTATACTAATAATATCTTGAAATAATACGGAGTAAATATATATATGTAAATCGATTGAGAGAGTTTAGAGAAAAATATTTTCAAGTTTCTATGAAATAATGAAACCTATTGAATTCTATTTATAATAGATTTTTGAATTATTAAAGTGAATTATTAAAGTATGAATTATTAAAGTGAATTATTAAAGTATGAATTATTAAAGTGAATTATTAAAGTATAAATTATTAAAGTGAATTATTAAAGTTAAAGTAAAGTAAAAATAAAGTAAAGGTAAAGTTTAAGTATAGTAAAAGTATAAAACTATGTACGTATAATACGCGTATAAATATATATAATATTAATTTAAATCGTTATATATATTTAATAAAATAAAATATAAATATCGTTATCTTTATCATACTAGTTAAGTAATGAGTTGTCAAAAGTGGTTCTAGATATTTATAAAAGTTATATACATTTTAATAATAAAGTTCTTTTTAAACTGAAAACGTTTTTGTACGTTTGAAACTAAATAGATCAATCGAGTCTTTATGAGATTCAATCTTCCACTATCCTTTCTCTAGTTCTCAATGATTGACAATTTGTTCTTATTTATAAATCACTTTACCATTTTCCGAATATTGTTAGAATGGAAAGATTTCTCAAATCAACGTGGGCCTTTCAACAGAGACTTGTAATCATAATTCAATATATCTGATAATTCAATCATTTGATCTTATCTTCTAATTCCATTGATAAACATTTTGAAACAGATACAATCATGTAAAGTATTTAATCTAATATTTTATTTACGTTTCAAGTTATAATATATATACACATATACATATATAATCATATTCGTTTAATGGTTCGTGAATCGTTGGAACTTGGTCGAGGTTGAATGAATGTATGAACATAGTTTAAAATTCTTGAAATTTAACTTAACAAATATTGCTTATCGTGTCGGAAACATATAAAGATTAAAGTTTAAATTCTGAACCATTACTTGCTTTATTTAAAGTTGGGAAGAGAAAACAAAAGCATGGAACTCCAAAATATAAAGAATGGAGTGGATTTATTGTGAAATATCTGACAGAGCAATCGAAACAGATGATCGATTTTAATTAAAAAGATCCTAATTTCCATAAATCCCGAAGAATCAGATTTTATTCAGATTTCAAATATTTCTTTAAATCCCTTGAATTCCAAAAATCCACCGTGACTACGTCAAAAGTTAAATCTCTATCTCAATCTGTTGTGACAGCTTCACTCGTACGCTTCACATAATCAAATCGTTTTATCTATATTAGTCAATAATGATAAAACTCTATTTATCAACTCATATTCATCATGAAAATATTTTTATTGTTAGCCATGACAACCTCGATCAAATTTCGGGACAAAATTTCTTTAACGGGTAGGTACTGTGATGACCCGAAAATTTGCGACCAAATTTAAACTTAATCTTTATACGGTTTCGACATGATAAGCAAAGTCTATTAAACTGAATTTCAAAATTTTTGAACTATTTTATGAAATCATTTGACCTTCGTCCAGTTCCGACGATTCACGAATAATTAATTGTAACTTGATATGTGTATATATATATAAATAATACTCCCTCCGTCCCAAAATAATTGTCCTGTTGGAATTTTCAAAGTCAATATATTAAATTTTGACTTTAAATATTTGTTGATTTTTTCTATAAAATATTTGATGAAAGTTATATGAATAGATTGATTTTCAAATGTTTTTTAAATTTGGTATAACTTTCATTCGATATTATATAACACAAAGAAAGATATTTAAAGTCAAAGTTGAAGAAAAAAGACTCAAAAAGTCAAAAGAGGATAATTATTTTGAGACGTAGGGAGTAATTGGAAACATAATTTTAAATAGTATAGGTAGTTGTTAATAAAATTTATTTATGTAAGTAAAATAAAAACAGGATATTATAATGATTATTATTTAAAAAGTATCTATATATATAAATAAAGTGTATTGAATATATATATATATATATATATATATATATATATATATATATATATATATATATATATATATATATATATATATATATATATATATATATATATATATATAGTTTCGAATTTATTTGGAAAATGATAGTAACACTCAATTAGCATTCGATTGATAATAAACAAGTTATAAACGAACTTATGTGATTTTAAAATAAAAGGTGATTCGAAAATGAGTTTTATAAATTTTAGGCTTATTAATAATAAATTTAGAAGTTATTTATTGAATTTTAAAACTTTTTATATTTTACTTGGGGTTGGGAATGAACAGTTGATGTAATTTTTACTTAATAAATTAATGATTGAATTTTATATCATAATGACTGAAATAAATAAACCTAATTACTACAAAAATTTGGAAATTTTTCGAATAAGTTTATCTGCCATTGATTAACAACAAAGTATGATATAATACCTCTATAGAACTGTCAGTAGATAAATTTTAAATGCTATTCTGAGTGGTACTGTTATCACACATTTTCTTTGAATTTAAGATTCAATTATTATTATTATTATATTATTATTATTAACCCACTATCTCAATTATATATATATTCTTATATATGGACAAGTGATAGAAGTTGATACCCGACAACCATAAAACATTGGCCATTTTTTTTCTTCACCCTTATTCTCTTTGTGAGTCACCAACCACTATATTTGTATACTATATATTTTTACAGAATCCTATATACCTGTGATTTTATATATATATATATATATATATATATATATATATATATATATATATATATATATATATATATATATATATATATATATATATATATATATATATATATATATATATATAGGTTGTATTATCACACGACATTTGATCATACTTCTTTTTGTTTATCCAGCCTCACCTCTGTAAAGACCCATCCTAATCCATCCGGACGAAGTCCATATTGATTATAAATGAATCACAACAGTTAATTACATCGCGAGGTATTTGACCTCTATATGATACATTTTACAAACATTGCATTCAATTTTAAAAGACAATCTTTCTTTACAATGAAAATTGACGGCATGCATACCATTTCAGAATATATCCAACTATAATTGACTTAATAATAATCTTGATGAACTTGACGACTCGAATGCAACGTCTTTTGAAATATGTCATGAATGACTCCAAATAATGTTTCTAAAATGAGCAAATGCACAGCGGAAGATTTCTTTCGTACCTGAGAATAAACATGCTTTCAAGTGTCAACTAAAAGGTTGATGAGTTCATTAGTTTAATATAAATAAACATTTCCATCATTTTAATAGACCACAAGATTTTCATTTCTCATAAATATACGTCCCATGCATAGGGACAAAAATAATCATTCATATGGATTGAACACCTGGTAACCGACATTCACAATATGCATATAAGAATATCCCCATCATTCCGGGATCCTCCTTAGGACATGATATAAATTTCGAAGTACTAAAGCATCCGGTACTTTGGATGGGGCTTGTTAGGCCCGATAGATCTATCTTTAGGATTCACGTCAATTAGGGTGTCTGTTCCCTAATTCTTAGATTACCAAACTAAAAAGGGGCATATTCGGTTTAATAATCCAGCCATAGAATGTAGTTTCGATTACTTGTGTCTATTTCGTAAAACATTTATAAAAATTGCGCATGTATTCTCAGCCCAAAAATATAAAGGGTAAAAAGGCAAATGAAACTTACCATAATGTATTTTGTAGTAAAAATACATATGACGACCTTGAACAAATGTAGGGTTGGTCTCGGATTCACGAACCTATATCAAGTATATATATATTAACACATTATAATATAAATCAATTAAGTTTATATATTTTGTTATGTATTAAAAAATTAATATTCTTATATATAATTTTATTAAAATTTATAATACCTTATAATATTTATTTAATTAATGTTATATCAACAATATTAGTTAAAACATAATTTTATGTAATATTAGTATATTTATGTAATAAATATATTTATATATATTTATATACATTTTTGGTTTTGTAAAATTAATAATTGTAGTATTCCTAGATTAAGGATAATAATAATGGTAGTAATAATAGTAACTTTAATAAAACCGATAGTTTTAATAATTATAAAGTAAAAATGATAGTTTTAGCAAAAATATTATTTTTAGTAATAATGGTAAGTTTAATAATAATTATAATTTTAATAGATATATTAATGATCATATTAATAATACTAATAGTATGATACCAGTAATAATAATGATAATATTACTAATAAAAATGATACAAAGAATACTTAATACTAGTAATAACAATAATAGTAATAATACAAATACTAATAATAGGAATAATAGTAATAATAAGATACTACCTTAGAATGAGCTTCCTAAAAAGAAATAGAAAACCGCCTATGCCCAGGCTCGAACCCGCGACCTTTCACTAACCAATAACACCCATAAAACATTTATCTACTCCCCTATTGCTGTTCTAATCCGGAATGTAATTCTATTTAATCTAATTCACGTGTTCTTCCTCTTCTTCTCCTATACCAAATCGATATCATCATGTGATCATTATCATTATATTATGATCATACCATAACATCATCATCTAATTAGTATCATCTATCACCGTATTATTTCCATCATGAAATCATTATCACAATCATCATCAGCATCGATCATCTTCTCTATACGAAATCATTAATCACGTTTTTCCAAATTCCTCTTAATTGCATCATCTATTATCATCACCATTAGTTCATTTAATATCATCATCTTTTATCATGTTCACAACATGATCATAATCCTTATCATCTTCTTTTAAACACTGTATTATAAACTAACCCTAATTATCATTATAATCATCATTATTAACTAATCCGATTCATTATCTTCATCGAACATTCAAATAATATTGATCATCATAATATACCTTACTCATTGTTATTGTTCGCTAGTCATCATCATCACCATCAATCTCGTTAGTCAGTAATAGAATTGGAAATAAAAGGAGGGACAGAAAATAAAAGAACACTCAGCGGTGTTTTCCTCAATCCTTTTGTTTGGCCCACCCGAACATACAGGATTTCGCCCAAAGTGTATTTAATCTAAATGGGTTTAATTGACCCAAATGGTAGGTCACATAGTAAATCCAATATCTCTTTAATGCTAAAGGCACGATTATTATTGTGGGAAAAAAACACGCATGATCATAGGGTCCTCCACCACCAACTCCAATATCATTATACAACTTTTATTAAATAAAGTGGAAACATGATCTGATGACTTTCGGTTTTTTAAAAAAAAAGATGGAAACACTTTACAAATTGGCAATCACTTTCAAGTTACCTCATCAAACAATCATATCAATCAACAACTTTATTAACGTATTATTTTGCTGCAGAAATGAGTTGTAATAGGTGGTGTTTTCGTGGATTGTAAACACATAAAATAATTATCGAATAGCAGTTGTATAGAGGGTTATTGTTGGGTGATTTTGCAGCTGCAAAAAGTAATACAGAAACATTAACATAGCAGCCTTTTAAGAGGTTAAAGGTGGTGTATGAAATGTCCCGTTCTTATTGATTAAAAACGTTCCATATTAATTGATTTCGTTGCGAGGTTTTGACCTCTATATGAGACGTTTTTCAAAGACTGCATTCATTTTAAAACAAACCATAACCTTTATTTCATCAATAAAGGTTTAAAAAGCTTTACGTAGATTATCAAATAATGATAATCTAAAATATCCTGTTTACACACGACTATTACATAATGGTTTACAATACAAATATGTTACAACGAAATAAGTTTCTTGAATGCAGTTTTTACACAATATCATACAAGCATGGACTCCAAATCTTGTCCTTATTTAAGTATGCGACAACGGAAGCTCTTAATAATCACCTGAGAATAAACATACTTAAAACGTCAACAAAAATGTTGGTGAGTTATAGGCTTAACCTATATATATCAAATTGTAACAATAGACCACAAGATTTCATATTTCAATATACATCCCATACATAGAGATAAAAATCATTCATATGGTGAACACCTGGTAACCGACATTAACAAGATGCATATATAAGAATATCCCCATCATTCCGGGACACCCTTCGGATATGATATAAATTTCGAAGTACTAAAGCATCCGATACTTTAGATGGGGTTTGTTAGGCCCAATAGATCTATCTTTAGGATTCGCGTCAATTATGGTGTCTGTTCCCTAATTCTTAGATTACCAGACTTAATAAAAAGGGGCATATTCGATTTCGATAATTCAACCATAGAATGTAGTTTCACGTACTTGTATCTATTTTGTAAATCATTTATAAAACCTGCATGTATTCTCATCCTAAAAATATTAGATTTTAAAAGTGGGACTATAACTCACTTTCACAGATTTTTACTTCGTCGGGAAGTAAGACTTGGCCACTGGTCGATTCACGAACCTATAACAAATATGTACATATATATCAAAGTATGTTCAAAATATATTTACAACACTTTTAATACATTTTGATGTTTTAAGTTTATTAAGTCAACTGTCCTTGTTAGTAACCTACAACTAGTTGTCCACAGTTAGATGTGTGACAACCCGGAAATTTCCAACCAAATTAAAACTTTAATCTTTATATGTTTCCGACACGATAAGCAATATTTGTTAAGTTAAATTTAAAGAATTTTAAACTATGTTCATACATTCATTCAACCTCTACCAAGTTCCAACGATTCACGAACCATTAAACGAATATGATTATATATGTATATGTGTATATATATTATATCTTGAAACGTAAACAAAATATTAGATTAAATACTTTACATAATTGTATCTGTTTCAAAATGTTTATCAATGGAATTAGAAGATAAGATCAAATGATTGAATTATCAGATATATTGAATTATGATTACAAGTCTCTGTTGAAAGGCCCACGTTGATTTGAGAAATCTTTCCATTTTAACAATATTCGGAAAATGGTAAAGTGATTTATAAATAAGAACAAATTGTCAATCATTGAGAACTAGACATAGGATAGTGGAAGATTGAATCTCATAAAGACTCGATTGATCTATTTAGTTTCAAACATACAAAAACGTTTTCAGTTTAAAAAGAACTTATTATTAAAACGTATATAACTTTTATAAATATCTTGAACCACTTCTGACAACTCATTACTTAACTAGAATGATAAAGATAACGATATTTATATTTTATTTTATTAAATATATATAACGATTTAAATTAATATTATATATATTTATACGCGTATTATACGTACATAGTTTTATACTTTTACTATACTTAAACTTTACCTTTACTTTATTTTTACTTTACTTTAACTTTAATAATTCACTTTAATAATTCATACTTTAATAATTTACTTTAATAATTCATACTTTAATAATTCACTTTAATAATTCAAAAATCTATTATAAATAGAATTCAATAGGTTTCATTATTTCATAGAAACTTGAAAATATTTTTCTCTAAACTCTCTCAATCTATTTACATATATATATTTACTCCGTATTATTTCAAGATATTATTAGTATACATAAAATATTACGACGGAGTGCTGTCCGAGTGATTTCGAAATTGTTTTTAGAGTAGGATAGGATTAAGGAAATTATGGGTTATAGCTATGGAGGTGATTGAGTATGGTTCATGGGTATGATCGTGAGGTCAATATAGTGTTTATCATTTCCGTTGCGTCTACGTACCTTTCCTGCAATATTGAATCTCAATATTGATACATGAGTACTCATAATTTAACTTTTAAATACTAATAGTGTATCCCTGACTAGTGCTCGAGTATTTAGGATTATGCATGCTTGTACTTTTGATATTGCCCTTAGACAGGTTAGGTTGAATCTTGAATTAGTTACACTTGCGGTTGAGATAAGGTATAAGATATGCATGTCCTTAGAAAGCTAGCGAAAAATTAAGAACTTTTCCTTTAGATATCGAATGGTTTCGATGAACGGATTAGAAGTTATAATCAATTGAATTTTCAATATTTTTATTAAAAATGATTATTATTATCGTCGTTTTTATCGTCATTCTAGTTTTATCTTATTATTATCATTATTATTATCTTTATCAATAAAAGGGATTTATCATTATCGTTTTTATCGTTATTTTTTTTATTATTACTATCGTTATTATCGTTAAAGTTATAATTAGTATTATTATTATTATCCAATTATTATTATTATTAGTATTATTATGATTATTACCATTATTAATATATATATATCATTATTTAAAAATGGTTATTGTTATTGTTATTATTATTATTACTATATTATCATTAAGATAATTATTAGTATTATCGTTAATAATGTTATAGTAACTATCATTATTAATATTAGTGTAATTAAAACAAATATTTGTAACACCTAATTATTTTGATTACTATTATTATCATTATTATGAACACGATATAAAAGACGATTAAAAGCTATTAAACGAAACGATTAGGAAATAATGAGTAAGAGTATCATGATGAAATTAAAATATTATAAGATATTGATTTAGATAAAATTATCGTTCTTATTATTTTTTATCATTACTATTATTATTAAAAGTATCGTTAGTATTAAAAGTATCATTTTAACAAAAATTATCATTTTAATAGAAATGTCATTGTTACTATAAAATATCATTATTGTTATTATTTTAAATAGAATTATTATTTTAAAGATAATATTAAAAATTATCGTAAATATTAAAGTTATCATAATTAGAATTATCGTTTTATCATAATGTCATCTTAGTAATTATAAATATTGATATTTTTATAATAATAATTATTATTACAAAATAATACAACTTTTACTTACTATCATTATAGATATTATTTTATCAAATAAATATGTGATACAAACATATTTTACTACGTGTAATAACTTACTTTAATAATACCTATCATATTATCTTTATGATATTAAATGAACCCTATAAATTTTATTACTTAATATATATAAAAGTATATTTTATTATATATATTTAATATAAAATTTTATTTATTAATAAATAAATTATATTATTTACTATAATAAATCTTTTAAAAATATTTAAAAATATAAAACGACGATATTTAAACTATATATTAATCATGTATAGATTTTTGGAAATTATTTTGAGTCAAATTTACTTTTGTTGACTTTTGCATATTAGTCTCGAGCATTAGGATTGTGGTACACTATGACTTGACCTAATTTGTTAGACAAATATTGACCAACACATAAATATATATAATTAATTTAGGTTCGTGAATCCGAGGCCAACCTTGCACTTGTTCAATGACGTTATATGTATTTTTACTACGAAATACAGTATGGTGAGTTTCATTTACCTTTTTACCCTTTATATTTTTGGGACTGAGAATACATGCGCTTTTATAAATGTTTGATGAAATAGACACAAGTAATTGAAACTACGTTCTATGGTTGAATTATCGAAATCGAATATGCCCCTTTTTATTAAAGTCTGGTAATCTAAGAATTAGGGAACAGACACTCTAATTGACGCGAATCCTAAAGATAGATCTATTGGGCCTAACAAACCCCATCCAAAGTACCGGATGCTTTAGTACTTCAAAATTTATATCATGTCCGAAGGAGGATCCCGGAATGATAGGGGATATTCTTATATGTATCTAGTTAATGTCGGTTACCAGGTGTTCACCATATGAATGATTATTTTTGTCTCTATGCATGGGACATATATTTATGAGAACTGGAAATGAAATTCTTGTGGTCTATTAAAATGATGGAAATAAATGATTATGATAAACTAATGAACTCACCAACCTTTTGGTTGACACTTTAAAGCATGTTTATTCTCAGGTGTTAAAGAAATCTTTCGCTGTGCATTTGCTCGTTTTAAAGATATTACTTGGAGTCTTTCATAGCATATTTTGAAGAACGTTGCATTCGAGTCATTGAGTTCATCAAAGATTATTATTAAATCAATTTATAGTTGGATAGTGGATATTATGAAATGGTATGCATGCCTGTCAATTTTCGATGTAAAGAAAGTTTGTCTTTTAAAAATGAATACAATGTTTGTAAAATGTATCATATAGAGGACAAATACCTCGCAATGTAATCAACTATTGTGAATCGTTTATAATGTATATGAACGGGTCCTTTCAGTTGGTATCAGAGCGGTGGTCTTAGCGAACCAGGTCTGCATTAGTGTGTCTAACTAATAAGTCGATAGGATGCATTAGTGAGTCTGGACTTCGACCGTGTCTGCATGTCAAAAGTTTTGCTTATCATTTTGTGTCGAAAATTAACTACTTATCATCCTCGAGAAATTACCTGCTTATCATTTTTAGTCTAAGATACGTCTTGCTGCATTGATTGCATGAATAGTGTATAGACAAAAATTCATATCTTAGCATATCTGCTAAATAATATCTTATCGTATCTGTTACTTTAAACTTTGCCTGACATATCCCGCAAAGTCCTCCGTAATCTACGAAATCTTTTGATCTCTATATAATTAGAATACCATCCGTTAGCCAAAATCATTTCATATCGAAAAAAAAATCCTTTATCCAATCGTACGAAATGGAATTCGTCATCAGTTCAAGTCACTCAGATTCCGAAATGAAATCCCATTCAAGCTCCGAAAGCAGTGTGACCGAAATAGATCAACCATTCAGTCATCACCTATTCTGGATGAATTGGAGATGGGTTCGTAGCCTCCTCAATCATTGGAGACAAGTAGAAAGTGATCCCTTCCATCCACCACATTGCCCTCTTGACGAAGAACCTGAAGCAATTACCGGCGAACCTGTCTGAAACACCATTTTCTCGCTCATTTCCAGAGTATCTCGTCACGATTATATATTACATCAAATTTTAGATTTTATTTATCCGCTCGTCCGAACCGACAATCACCCCGGTGTAATAGAAGAAGTCAACGAGCTTCGCGCTCGGGTAGTGGCTTTGGAGAATATGGTGCAGAGATTACAAACACCAGCAGCAGCATCAGCAGCATAACCAGTACCACCATCATCAACACCAACAGTACCATTACCATCTTCAACCACAACCGCGTCGTAAACCTCAACTTCACAATCTGTCCCACGAGCATCAACGTCATACGTACCATAGATACCAAGGAGTGCCAACAACAATAACTGACGAAGTATTAATTCATAACTTTAATGGAGAAACATTTCCGCGGTGATTATGTAATCTCTAAAGTCTTAGAGATTATCTAATCTAGCCCTAACCATAAATCAGTTAAGCGAACCAAAATGATAGAAGGAAGAGTAGAAACCCTGACAAAAATGGTGTGTGATTAACAAGCTAAACTTGCTTTACCAAGAACATCAACAGTACCGTCAGCGTTACCAGCATCGTTAGTACAGTCAACATCCGAATCAACAACACCGATAACATCACAAACTCCATCAGTTCAAGAATCACTGTGGACATCATTACGAATCAATAACGTGTATATTGTATCAACGAGTTATGAAGAATTAACTCATTCCCTCTGAAGAAATTATATGTGTAGTGACCCGAACTTTTCCATGTTTATATATATTAATTGAGATTGATGTTTACATGATTAAATGTTTCCAACATGTTAAGCAATCAAACTTGTTAAGACTTGATTAATTGAAATAGGTTTCATATAGACAATTGACCACCCAAGTTGACCGGTGATTCACGAACGTTAAAACTTGTAAAAAAACTATATGATGACATATATATGGTTATATATATAGTTAACATGATATTATGATAAGTAAACATATCATTAATTATATTAACAATGAACTACATATGTAAAAACAAGACTACTAACTTAATGATTTTGAAACGAGACATATATGTAACGTTTATCGTTGTAACGACATTTAATGTATATATATCATATTAAGAGATATTCGTACATCATAATATCATGATAATATAATAATTTAAAATCTCTTTTGATATTATAAACATTGGGTTAACAACATTTAACAAGATCGTTAACCTAAAGGTTTCAAAACAACACTTACATGTAACGACTAACGATGACTTAACGACTCAGTTAAAATGTATATACATGTAGTGTTTTAATATGTATTTATACACTTTTGAAAGACTTCAATACACTTATCAAAATACTTCTACTTAACAAAAATGCTTACAATTACATCCTCGTTCAGTTTCATCAACAATTCTACTCGTATGCACCCGTATTCGTACTCGTACAATACACAGCTTTTAGATGTATGTACTATTGGTATATACACTCCAATGATCAGCTCTTAGCAGCCCATGTGAGTCACCTAACACATGTGGGAACCATCATTTGGCAACTAGCATGAAATATCTCATAAGATTACAAAAATATGAGTAATCATTCATGACTTATTTACATGAAAACAAAATTACATATCCTTTATATCCAATCCATACACCAACGACCAAAAACACCTACAAACACTTTCATTCTTCAATTTTCTTCATCTAATTGAACTCTCTCAAGTTCTATCTTCAAGTTCTAAGTGTTCTTCATAAATTCCAAAAGTTCTAGTTTCATAAAATCAAGAATACTTTCAAGTTTGCTAGCTCACTTCCAATCTTGTAAGGTGATCATCCAACCTCAAGAAATCTTTGTTTCTTACAGTAGGTTATCATTCTAATACAAGGTAATAATCATATTCAAACTTTGGTTCAATTTCTATAACTATAACAATCTTATTTCAAGTGATGATCTTACTTGAACTTGTTTTCGTGTCATGATTTTGCTTCAAGAACTTTGAGCCATCCAAGGATCCATTGAAGCTAGATCCATTTTTCTCTTTTTCAGTAGGTTCATCCAAGGAACTTAAGGTAGTAATGATGTTCATAACATCATTCGATTCATACATATAAAGCTATCTTATTCGAAGGTTTAAACTTGTAATCACTAGAACATAGTTTAGTTAATTCTAAACTTGTTCGCAAACAAAAGTTAATCCTTCTAACTTGACTTTTAAAATCAACTAAACACATGTTCTATATCTATATGATATGCTAACTTAATGATTTAAAACCTGGAAACACGAAAAACACCGTAAAACCGGATTTACGCCGTCGTAGTAACACCGCGGGCTGTTTTGGGTTAGTTAATTAAAAACTATGATAAACTTTGATTTAAAAGTTGTTATTCTGAGAAAATGATTTTTATTATGAACATGAAACTATATCCAAAAATTATGGTTAAACTCAAAGTGGAAGTATGTTTTCTAAAATGGTCATCTAGACGTCGTTCTTTCGACTGAAATGACTACCTTTACAAAAACGACTTGTAACTTATTTTTCCGACTAGAAACCTATATTTTTTTTGTTTAGATTCATAAAATAGAGTTCAATATGAAACCATAGCAATTTGATTCACTCAAAACGGATTTAAAATGAAGAAGTTATGGGTAAAACAAGATTGGATAATTTTTCTCATTTTAGCTACGTGAAAATTGGTAACAAATCTATTCCAACCATAACTTAATCAACTTGTATTATATATTATGTAATCTTGAGATACCATAGACACGTATACAATGTTTCGACCTATCATGTCGACACATCTATATATATTTCGGAACAACCATAGACACTCTATATGTGAATGTTGGAGTTAGCTATACAGGGTTGAGGTTGATTCCAAAATATATATAGTTTGAGTTGTGATCAATACTGAGATACGTATACACTGGGTCGTGGATTGATTCAAGATAATATTTATCGATTTATTTCTGTACATCTAACTGTGGACAACTAGTTGTAGGTTACTAACGAGGACAGCTGACTTAATAAACTTAAAACATCAAAATATATTAAAAGTGTTGTAAATATATTTTGAACATACTTTGATATATATGTATATATTGTTATAGGTTCGTGAATCAACCAGTGGCCAAGTCTTACTTCCCGACGAAGTAAAAATCTGTGAATGTGAGTTATAGTCCCACTTTTAAAATCTAATATTTTTGGGATGAGAATACATGCAGGTTTTATAAATGATTTACAAAATAGACACAAGTACGTGAAACTACATTCTATGGTTGAATTATCGAAATCGAATATGCCCCTTTTTATTAAGTCTGGTAATCTAAGAATTAGGGAACAGACACCCTAATTGACGCGAATCCTAAAGATAGATCTATTGGGCCTAACAAACCCCATCCAAAGTACCGGATGCTTTAGTACTTCGAAATTTATATCATATCCGAAGGGTGTCCCGGAATGATGGGGATATTCTTATATATGCATCTTGTTATTGTCGGTTACCAGGTGTTCACCATATGAATGATTTTTATCTCTATGTATGGGATGTGTATTGAAATATGAAATCTTGTGGTCTATTATTATGATTTGATATATATAGGCTAAACCTATAACTCACCAACATTTTTGTTGACGTTTTAAGCATGTTTATTCTCAGGTGATTATTAAGAGCTTCCGCTGTCGCATACTTAAATAAGGATGAGATTTGGAGTCCATGCTTGTATGATATTGTGTAAAAACTGCATTCAAGAAACTTATTTTGTTGTAACATATTTGTATTGTAAACCATTATGTAATGGTCGTGTGTAGACATGATATTTTAGATTATCATTATTTGATAATCTACGTAAAGCTTTTTAAACCTTTATTGATGAAATAAAGGTTATGGTTTGTTTTAAAATGAATGCAGTCTTTGAAAAACGTCTCATATAGAGGTCAAAACCTCGCAACGAAATCAATTAATATGGAACGTTTTTAATCAATAAGAACGGGACATTTCAGTTGGTATCCGAGCGTTGGTCTTAGAGAACCAGAAAATTTGCATTAGTGTGTCTTATCGAGTTTGTTAGGATGCATTAGTGAGTCTGGACTTCGACCGTGTTTTCTTTAAAAATGATTGCTTAACATTTTTGTTGGAAACTATATATTTTTAACATATGAATATTATGTGATATATTAATCTCTTAACGTGTTTGATATTATGTGATAGATGTCTACCTCTAGAACAAGTCCCATTGACTCACCTAATAATAATGAAGAGTCAAATGTAAATTGGAATGATTTGTGGACTGATTCACAAGTTCCCGAAGAGGAACCGGAAGAAGAGTCGGAACCGGAAGAAGAATCGGAACCGGAAGAAGAATCGGAACCGGATGAAGAAATAGAACCGGTGGGGGAAATAATAAAACGGTTAAGTAAAAGCAAATCCTCAACCAACCGACCAAAGTTAATTATGGTCAATGGTGTTTCCGCCAAGGAAGCAAAATATTGGGAGGATTACCAATTCTCCGATGAATCGGATTCCGACGAGAATTCCGATGATGTTATAGAAATTACCCCAACTGAATTTAAAAAGGCAAAAGAAAATAATAAGGGAAAGGGCATAAAAATAGAGAAATCTAATTCCAACCCCGATGAACTTTATATGTATCGTCAACCCCCGAAGTCCTTAAGTTGTAACAATGACCCGGGAACCTCTAAACCACCAGGTTTTTCTAAACCAATGTGGACAACGACGGCTCGTATTAGGGGAACATCATATATCCCTAGAAACTTGGCAAAACGAACCAAAACCGAAGAAGAAGAAACGAGCGAGTCGGAATAAGATAGTTGTATTCGTGTGGTGTAATATATGGAATATAGTGTTCTTATGCTTTATGATATATGTAAAAATTGCTTGTATTAATAAGTATTTTTTTTATGAATCTAACTCTTGTCTATTTTACAGTTTAAAAACACAAAATGGATAGACAACCCAATATTTTAAGAGACCTACCCGGAGACATGATTGATGAAATCTTGTCTAGAGTCGGCCAGAATTCTTCGGCACAACTATTTAAGGCGAGATCAGTTTGTAAGACATTCGAAGAACGTTCCAAGAATGTCTTGGTTTATAAGAGACTTTCGTTTGAAAGATGGGGGATATCACATTGGGAAACCCATAAGTTACGATGTGTTTACTTTGACGCATATATTGCGGGGAACCCAAATGCTATTTTACGCAACGGGTTAAGAAATTATTTTGACTCAATATATCCGAATATTGGACTTCGTGATTTAGAAAAAGCGGCTAACATGCAACATAAAGAAGCATGTTATGCTTACGGATTAGTAATGTTCGCTTCTCACCAAAGTGAGAACAAGAACATCGGGCTACAACTATTAAACAAAACGTTTCCACAAGTGACGGAGTCGGTAATTGGGGTAAGAAATGAGGTTTTTAGATTATTACGGGACTGTTGGACATTACGTAACCCTCGTCCCTTTGATGACGTTACAACACGCTGTCTTATCAACGGCCATAACGGTTATGTTGCACAAGACCAAGGATGGGAAGTAGTCCTAGTAAAACCAGAATGCATGACTTGTTTCTGGACGTATGAATTACGTGTCTTTATTGCCTTTGCTGAACGACTTGTGTACTAGCTAGAATTGTCTTCACAACTATCTTGTATCAAAGTTATTGTGTGCTATATTTCATGCTTTATGTAAAATAAGCGGTATTGTAAGTTTGTAAAATATTGTATAAAAGTTTGAACGCGAAATATTATTATAATCAGTTTTTCATATAGAATTGTAGTAGTTGAATTGTATATTAGCTACTAAGTATGAACTTAACGGGTAGGTACTACCCGAATTTAAACTTATAAAACGCTAATATGAAGAAAAAGCTTTTATAAATGAGTTCATATTATGCTACGAAATACTATTAACTACTCTTAATATTCTGTATGATTAACTTGTTCCATTTAACTATTTTGAAGGAAATGGCACCGACTACTCGACACACCGTGAATATGAATGAAGAGGAATTCCGTACTTTTCTAGCTTCAAACATAGCCGCAGTACAGGCTGCGCTACATACCAACAATAACCTTGGATCTAGCAGTACAGGAAATCGTGTAGGATGCACCTACAAAGAATTCACTGCCTGCAAACCTTTAGAATTTGATGGAACCGAAGGACCGATCGGATTGAAACGGTGGACCGAGAAGGTTGAATCGGTGTTTGCCATAAGTAAGTGTACTGAAGAGGACAAAGTGAAGTACGCTACGCATACCTTCACAGGTTCTGCGTTAACATGGTGGAATACTTATCTAGAGCAAGTGGGACAAGATGATGCGTACGCACTACCGTGGTCAGCATTCAAGCACTTGATGAACGAGAAGTACCGTCCCAGAACCGAGGTCAATAAGCTCAAGACAGAACTTAGAGGGTTACGAACCCAAGGATTTGATATTACCACGTACGAAAGACGATTCACAGAATTGTGCCTATTGTGTCCGGGAGCATTCGAAGATGAGGAAGAGAAGATCGACGCGTTTGTGAAAGGATTACCGGAAAGAATCCAAGAAGATATAAGTTCACACGAGCCCGCCTCCATACAACAGGCAAGTAGAATGGCTCACAAACTAGTGAACCAGATTGAAGAAAGAATTAAAGAACAGACTGCTGAAGAGGCCAATGTGAAGCAAGTTAAAAGAAAGTGGGAGGAAAACGGTGATAAGAATCACCAATACAACAACAACAGCAATTACAACAATAATCGCAACAATTATCCCAACAATCGCAACATCAATCGCAACTACAACAAACGGCCCAACAACAACAACAACAACAACAACAACAGCAACTACAACAATCATCCCAACAACAATAATAACCGCAACAACAACAACAATCAGAAGCAGCTATGCCAAAGGTGTGAAAAGAATCACTCGGGGTTCTGCACCAAATTTTGCAACAAGTGTAAAAGAAATGGTCATAGCGCGGCGAAGTGTGAGGTCTACGGACCAGGGGTTAATAGAACGAAAGGAACAAATGGTGTCGGAACGAGTAATGGCGGAGCAAGTAGTGTCGGAGCAAGTTATGCCAATGTAGTTTGTTATAAATGTGGAAAACCAGGCCACATTATTAGAAATTGCCCGAACCAGGAGAACACGAATGGACAAGGCCGTGGAAGAGTTTTCAATATTAATGCGGTAGAGGCACAGGAAGACCCGGAGCTTGTTACGGGTACGTTTCTTATTGACAATAAATCTGCTTACGTTTTATTTGATTCGGGTGCGGATAGAAGCTATATGAGTAGAGATTTTTGTGCTAAATTAAGTTGTCCATTGACGCCTTTGGATAGTAAATTTTTACTCGAATTAGCAAATGGTAAATTAATTTCAGCAGATAATATATGTCGGAATCGAGAAATTAAACTGGTTAGCGAAACATTTAAGATTGATTTGATACCAGTAGAGTTAGGGAGTTTTGATGTGATAATCGGTATGGACTGGTTGAAAGAAGTGAAAGCGGAGATCGTTTGTTACAAAAATGCAATTCGCATTATACGAGAAAAAGGAAAACCCTTAATGGTGTACGGAGAAAAGGGCAACACGAAGCTACATCTTATTAGTAATTTGAAGGCACAAAAACTAATAAGAAAAGGTTGCTATGCTGTTCTAGCACACGTCGAGAAAGTACAAACTGAAGAAAAGAGCATCAATGATGTTCCCATTGCAAAAGAATTTCCCGATGTATTTCCGAAAGAATTACCGGGATTACCCCCACATCGATCCGTTGAATTTCAAATAGATCTTGTACCAGGAGCTGCACCAATAGCTCGTGCTCCTTACAGACTCGCACCCAGCGAGATGAAAGAACTGCAAAGCCAATTACAAGAACTTTTAGAGCGTGGTTTCATTCGACCAAGCACGTCACCGTGGGGAGCTCCTGTTTTGTTTGTCAAGAAGAAAGATGGTACATTCAGGTTGTGTATCGACTACCGAGAGTTGAACAAACTTACCATCAAGAACCGCTACCCACTACCGAGAATCGACGACTTATTTGATCAACTACAAGGCTCGTCTGTTTATTCAAAGATTGACTTACGTTCCGGGTATCATCAAATGCGGGTGAAAGAAGATGATATTCCAAAGACTGCTTTCAGAACACGTTACGGTCATTACGAGTTTATGGTCATGCCGTTTGGTTTAACTAATGCACCAGCTGTGTTCATGGACCTTATGAACCGAGTGTGTAGACCATACCTTGACAAGTTTGTCATTGTTTTCATTGATGACATACTTATTTACTCAAAGAATGACCAAGAACACGGTGAACATTTGAGAAAGGTGTTAGAAGTATTGAGGAAGGAAGAATTGTACGCTAAGTTTTCAAAGTGTGCATTTTGGTTGGAAGAAGTTCAATTCCTCGGTCACATAGTGAACAAAGAAGGTATTAAGGTGGATCCGGCAAAGATAGAAACTGTTGAAAAGTGGGAAACCCCGAAAACTCCGAAACACATACGCCAGTTTTTAGGACTAGCTGGTTACTACAGAAGGTTCATCCAAGACTTTTCCAGAATAGCAAAACCCTTGACTGCATTAACGCATAAAGGGAAGAAATTTGAATGGAATGATGAACAAGAGAAAGCGTTTCAGTTATTGAAGAAAAAGCTAACTACGGCACCTATATTGTCATTGCCTGAAGGGAATGATGATTTTGTGATTTATTGTGACGCATCAAAGCAAGGTCTCGGTTGTGTATTAATGCAACGAACGAAGGTGATTGCTTATGCGTCTAGACAATTGAAGATTCACGAACAAAATTATACGACGCATGATTTGGAATTAGGCGCGGTTGTTTTTGCATTAAAGACTTGGAGGCACTACTTATATGGGGTCAAAAGTATTATATATACCGACCACAAAAGTCTTCAACACATATTTAATCAGAAACAACTGAATATGAGGCAGCGTAGGTGGATTGAATTATTGAATGATTACGATTTTGAGATTCGTTACCACCCGGGGAAGGCAAATGTGGTAGCCGATGCCTTGAGCAGGAAGGATAGAGAACCCATTCGAGTAAAATCTATGAATATAATGATTCATAATAACATTACTACTCAAATAAAGGAGGCGCAACAAGGAGTTTTAAAAGAGGGAAATTTAAAGGATGAAATACCCAAAGGATCGGAGAAGCATCTTAATATTCGGGAAGACGGAACCCGGTATAGGGCTGAAAGGATTTGGGTACCAAAATTTGGAGATATGAGAGAAATGGTACTTAGAGAAGCTCATAAAACCAGATACTCAATACATCCTGGAACGGGGAAGATGTACAAGGATCTCAAGAAACATTTTTGGTGGCCGGGTATGAAAGCCGATGTTGCTAAATACGTAGGAGAATGTTTGACGTGTTCTAAGGTCAAAGCTGAGCATCAGAAACCATCAGGTCTACTTCAACAACCCGAAATCCCGGAATGGAAATGGGAAAACATTACCATGGATTTCATCACTAAATTGCCAAGGACTGCAAGTGGTTTTGATACTATTTGGGTAATAGTTGATCGTCTCACCAAATCAGCACACTTCCTACCAATAAGAGAAGATGACAAGATGGAGAAGTTAGCACGACTGTATTTGAAGGAAGTCGTCTCCAGACATGGAATACCAATCTCTATTATCTCTGATAGGGATGGCAGATTTATTTCAAGATTCTGGCAGACATTACAGCAAGCATTAGGAACTCGTCTAGACATGAGTACTGCCTATCATCCACAAACTGATGGGCAGAGCGAAAGGACGATACAAACGCTTGAAGACATGCTACGAGCATGTGTTATTGATTTCGGAAACAGTTGGGATCGACATCTACCGTTAGCAGAATTTTCCTACAACAACAGCTACCATTCAAGCATTGAGATGGCGCCGTTTGAAGCACTTTATGGTAGAAAGTGCAGGTCTCCGATTTGTTGGAGTGAGGTGGGGGATAGACAGATTACGGGTCCGGAGATTATACAAGAAACTACCGAGAAGATCATCCAAATTCAACAACGGTTGAAAACCGCCCAAAGTCGACAAAAGAGCTACGCTGACATTAAAAGAAAAGATATAGAATTTGAAATTGGAGAGATGGTCATGCTTAAAGTTTCACCTTGGAAAGGTGTTGTTCGATTTGGTAAACGAGGGAAATTAAATCCAAGGTATATTGGACCATTCAAGATTATTGATCGTGTCGGACCAGTAGCTTACCGACTTGAGTTACCTCAACAACTCGCGGCTGTACATAACACTTTCCACGTCTCGAATTTGAAGAAATGTTTTGCTAAAGAAGATCTCACTATTCCGTTAGATGAAATCCAAATCAACGAAAAACTCCAATTCATCGAAGAACCCGTCGAAATAATGGATCGTGAGGTTAAAAGACTTAAGCAAAACAAGATACCAATTGTTAAGGTTCGATGGAATGCTCGTAGAGGACCCGAGTTCACCTGGGAGCGTGAAGATCAGATGAAGAAGAAATACCCGCATCTATTTCCAGAAGATTCGTCAACACCTTCAACAGCTTAAAATTTCGGGACGAAATTTATTTAACGGGTAGGTACTGTAGTGACCCGAACTTTTCCATGTTTATATATATTAATTGAGATTGATGTTTACATGATTAAATGTTTCCAACATGTTAAGCAATCAAACTTGTTAAGACTTGATTAATTGAAATAGGTTTCATATAGACAATTGACCACCCAAGTTGACCGGTGATTCACGAACGTTAAAACTTGTAAAAAAACTATATGATGACATATATATGGTTATATATATAGTTAACATGATATTATGATAAGTAAACATATCATTAATTATATTAACAATGAACTACATATGTAAAAACAAGACTACTAACTTAATGATTTTGAAACGAGACATATATGTAACGTTTATCGTTGTAACGACATTTAATGTATATATATCATATTAAGAGATATTCGTACATCATAATATCATGATAATATAATAATTTAAAATCTCTTTTGATATTATAAACATTGGGTTAACAACATTTAACAAGATCGTTAACCTAAAGGTTTCAAAACAACACTTACATGTAACGACTAACGATGACTTAACGACTCAGTTAAAATGTATATACATGTAGTGTTTTAATATGTATTTATACACTTTTGAAAGACTTCAATACACTTATCAAAATACTTCTACTTAACAAAAATGCTTACAATTACATCCTCGTTCAGTTTCATCAACAATTCTACTCGTATGCACCCGTATTCGTACTCGTACAATACACAGCTTTTAGATGTATGTACTATTGGTATATACACTCCAATGATCAGCTCTTAGCAGCCCATGTGAGTCACCTAACACATGTGGGAACCATCATTTGGCAACTAGCATGAAATATCTCATAAGATTACAAAAATATGAGTAATCATTCATGACTTATTTACATGAAAACAAAATTACATATCCTTTATATCCAATCCATACACCAACGACCAAAAACACCTACAAACACTTTCATTCTTCAATTTTCTTCATCTAATTGAACTCTCTCAAGTTCTATCTTCAAGTTCTAAGTGTTCTTCATAAATTCCAAAAGTTCTAGTTTCATAAAATCAAGAATACTTTCAAGTTTGCTAGCTCACTTCCAATCTTGTAAGGTGATCATCCAACCTCAAGAAATCTTTGTTTCTTACAGTAGGTTATCATTCTAATACAAGGTAATAATCATATTCAAACTTTGGTTCAATTTCTATAACTATAACAATCTTATTTCAAGTGATGATCTTACTTGAACTTGTTTTCGTGTCATGATTTTGCTTCAAGAACTTTGAGCCATCCAAGGATCCATTGAAGCTAGATCCATTTTTCTCTTTTTCAGTAGGTTCATCCAAGGAACTTAAGGTAGTAATGATGTTCATAACATCATTCGATTCATACATATAAAGCTATCTTATTCGAAGGTTTAAACTTGTAATCACTAGAACATAGTTTAGTTAATTCTAAACTTGTTCGCAAACAAAAGTTAATCCTTCTAACTTGACTTTTAAAATCAACTAAACACATGTTCTATATCTATATGATATGCTAACTTAATGATTTAAAACCTGGAAACACGAAAAACACCGTAAAACCGGATTTACGCCGTCGTAGTAACACCGCGGGCTGTTTTGGGTTAGTTAATTAAAAACTATGATAAACTTTGATTTAAAAGTTGTTATTCTGAGAAAATGATTTTTATTATGAACATGAAACTATATCCAAAAATTATGGTTAAACTCAAAGTGGAAGTATGTTTTCTAAAATGGTCATCTAGACGTCGTTCTTTCGACTGAAATGACTACCTTTACAAAAACGACTTGTAACTTATTTTTCCGACTAGAAACCTATACTTTTTTTGTTTAGATTCATAAAATAGAGTTCAATATGAAACCATAGCAATTTGATTCACTCAAAACGGATTTAAAATGAAGAAGTTATGGGTAAAACAAGATTGGATAATTTTTCTCATTTTAGCTACGTGAAAATTGGTAACAAATCTATTCCAACCATAACTTAATCAACTTGTATTATATATTATGTAATCTTGAGATACCATAGACACGTATACAATGTTTCGACCTATCATGTCGACACATCTATATATATTTCGGAACAACCATAGACACTCTATATGTGAATGTTGGAGTTAGCTATACAGGGTTGAGGTTGATTCCAAAATATATATAGTTTGAGTTGTGATCAATACTGAGATACGTATACACTGGGTCGTGGATTGATTCAAGATAATATTTATCGATTTATTTCTGTACATCTAACTGTGGACAACTAGTTGTAGGTTACTAACGAGGACAGCTGACTTAATAAACTTAAAACATCAAAATATATTAAAAGTGTTGTAAATATATTTTGAACATACTTTGATATATATGTATATATTGTTATAGGTTCGTGAATCAACCAGTGGCCAAGTCTTACTTCCCGACGAAGTAAAAATCTGTGAATGTGAGTTATAGTCCCACTTTTAAAATCTAATATTTTTGGGATGAGAATACATGCAGGTTTTATAAATGATTTACAAAATAGACACAAGTACGTGAAACTACATTCTATGGTTGAATTATCGAAATCGAATATGCCCCTTTTTATTAAGTCTGGTAATCTAAGAATTAGGGAACAGACACCCTAATTGACGCGAATCCTAAAGATAGATCTATTGGGCCTAACAAACCCCATCCAAAGTACCGGATGCTTTAGTACTTCGAAATTTATATCATATCCGAAGGGTGTCCCGGAATGATGGGGATATTCTTATATATGCATCTTGTTATTGTCGGTTACCAGGTGTTCACCATATGAATGATTTTTATCTCTATGTATGGGATGTGTATTGAAATATGAAATCTTGTGGTCTATTATTATGATTTGATATATATAGGCTAAACCTATAACTCACCAACATTTTTGTTGACGTTTTAAGCATGTTTATTCTCAGGTGATTATTAAGAGCTTCCGCTGTCGCATACTTAAATAAGGATGAGATTTGGAGTCCATGCTTGTATGATATTGTGTAAAAACTGCATTCAAGAAACTTATTTTGTTGTAACATATTTGTATTGTAAACCATTATGTAATGGTCGTGTGTAGACATGATATTTTAGATTATCATTATTTGATAATCTACGTAAAGCTTTTTAAACCTTTATTGATGAAATAAAGGTTATGGTTTGTTTTAAAATGAATGCAGTCTTTGAAAAACGTCTCATATAGAGGTCAAAACCTCGCAACGAAATCAATTAATATGGAACGTTTTTAATCAATAAGAACGGGACATTTCAATATGTATATTATATATATATATATATATATATTTTGAAATAAATCTTTCCATGCTAAGCTATTGTGTGTGAATCTTAACTACTCGGTTAATTCATATTACAAATATGCAATAATGTACGTCCTTCGGCCGCAACTTAACCAGCGTTAACTACAATCTCTGTCGCAATTCAACAAATTCCAATTCATAATAAATCAAGTATATATTTGATTTTACACTTTCATCATCGATGTACCCGAAACTTTTCAGATAACATCATTCGTACTTTGCGAAATTCACAAGAATTCCACGAACCGAACATCATACATCAACGAATAATGAAGTATTGATTCATAATTTCAATGTCATTAAAGAAATACT
This sequence comes from Rutidosis leptorrhynchoides, assembly GCF_046630445.1. Lineage (NCBI taxonomy): Eukaryota > Viridiplantae > Streptophyta > Magnoliopsida > Asterales > Asteraceae > Rutidosis > Rutidosis leptorrhynchoides. The sequence continues at coordinate 224,228,263 of NC_092339.1, read as the reverse complement.
GCGTAAAAGTTATGTACTTTTTAAAGCCTTTAGGGAATATTCAATTCTAGTTTCAACCGTAAATCTAATGAGTTTAATTTAACATTAACTCATTAAATCTATGTTACATCTGAATAAAATATACATATATATATTTTCATAAAGACTGTAATAAAATTCTTTTGTACAAAATATTAATTGTGAAACTTTTTTTTAACGGGTAGGTAATACCTGAGAGATATATAAATTCACAATTAATATGTTACATTCTTCGAATCTGATTCAGCAAATCATCCATTATACTCCCTACTTTCACAACAATATACATTCTTTTATAGAAATCAAAACAACCATACTCATTCAAAATTTAATTACATATTCTGATTTTGAAATCACAAAATTCAACTTGAGATATGACCAAAATTATCACTCTTAGATCCTTACATCTTTCACAAGCTATATTTTGACTTCAAAACTGTGTTAGAACATCAAATGTATGTTAACGATTACAATCTGTGTTCAAACCCTTCAAAAATTTCTGAAGACACTTCGAATGATGAGCAATCGAGATGATGATCCAACCACATGTTACCCACAGTTATGTACCCGAAAAACTATTGAAACCAAAGTAAAAGTTTAAACAACGTATCCGCGTCAGATTCTTTGGCATTTATTAGCAAAAAATAACTTTGCGACTCCTATTCAAAGTAGCCAGTTTTGTCACAACTCCAGCAAGTCAACTTCGACTTTTCAGTTAGACTAACCTTATTATAACCTTGAGATATACACCATCGTTACCAGGGAACCTTTTACATTCCACCACATTATTAGCAGATGTACCAACAACTTCATTACCCTTTGACTTTAGCCTCTCCAAAAAGTCATTATAATTATTCATTGAAACCCCATCATTTACTCATTCGCATCTTGTAATGAGAATTGCCATACGAATCATTGGAAATTAGCAATCAGTATTTTGAAATCTCGCAGCATGTCTACGCCAACAGTTATATGTGTATATATAACGTCTATCTTCTGGACTTAATTGGAATGTGAAGTTTCTGAAAAACACTCCGAACTACGAATTGGTTTTCCGAAAACGGAAAAAATGCTGACGAAGCAGCAAAAACTATAAACGACTTTAAACGGTAAAAGCTGGATGATAATGATGAAGTGTGCTGGCAAAGCACAGAAAAAGAGAAGTTTTGGAACTGGAAAACGGATTGAGCAAAGTAGGAAGGAGGCTGTGGACAAATTACAAAGACTGAGCCTGACTTCAAAGAATCCAAATGATTCAGTACCTGCTGAAGTCATTAACAAATACCTTGCTCCTGACTCTAAACCCCTGCGGACAATATTCTTCATCATCCTCTGATATTAGAAATTCTAAAATATGATCATATCTTTCATTATAAATATCCTCCATATTTCTGAAGATATTTTCTTAATTTTTCTTATTTGAAATCATTTACCTCTTCGCGCTATCTGTATTACATCATAAAAGAAACTATTTTAGTTTCTAAATTTTGAAACATTCAAGTTTAAAATAGGAATATTTTGAAGTAGTGTTGGGAACTGAAGCATGAATTAGTATAATATAATGACACTTGATCAATGTGATTATATTACAGTAAGTCATGCTGAGTTTCTAAATTGAACGTGATGATTCACAGATCATAACATCATCAAGTGCCATGTTATACGACTCTTGTATTCTATTTAACCTCTAAAATATCAAGAAAATATTTCTTAATGATTCGGCCTTTTCCAAGGTATTCTAGTAATTTGACAAGTCAAGATCGTGCCATCACAATTTCCTTCCTAGAACATTAACAATGTTCATTCTGAAATTCATATCTGTGAATTCTGGACCATTACAAGCGGTGCTTAATCGCAAGAAGAAGAAACGAAAGGACAAAACTCCGAAATAGAAATTGGGGTATAAATTGCAGCAAATAAAAGAGAGCATTAACTGTGAATGATAATGATTATAGAAGAAAGAAGCAGAGACTTTGAAATATAAGGGAACATATAAAGCCCAACGACAAACTAGAAATTATAAACCATATATATCGATGCATATAGCAATATAAAGACACGGGAGAACTAGAAACACTATAAACCCAAGAGTATAGTAGAAATAAATAGATTCTTCCGGCGGTAGATGAAAAAGAAGAATGACCGATATGAAAGTTAGAAGTATATCGAGAATCAGAACTGGATGGAGCATATTGATGAATACTTTAAAATATGAGTTGAGGGGGAAAGAATAGAAGGTGATGAAACATGGCTAGGAACTTAGAAATCAACAGATTTAACTCACACAATGGCGAAATAAGTGAATCAAACCCTCTAGTGAATAGGTAAAGTTTTTTTTTGATTAATTTAGTCAAACCACAACTAAATCAAGTGTGATTAGATCAACACCTAGAGCTATTATTCACCACCTGGGTGATTTGGACTGAGAGAGAATCGGAGGAGCTCACTAGATATGAGTGTGTGTAACAAATGAGTGGCTTAACCTAAAATGAAAAACATAAGACTTTATATACCCCTGCTGTTAACTCACCCATACGATTCATTCATCACGCGTACGAGTTGGCTTCATCAGCCGTACGGGTGATCACTCACTCGTGTCTTCTCATTTAGGTTGTAATTGTGACTTAGCTCAGCATCAACCGTGCGTATGAGCCTGTCAGCTGTACTAGTGAGGCTTCACTCGTACGTCTGACTAAGTCTAACATAGTCAAACATCTAAATCTCGTTCCTGCAGTTTCCTGTAACCACATACAAACACGGATAGGATAATAACGAGCAATTATGGTGGCCTGTAAACTGTTGTACCTACAATGGACGTGGGTAGATGTCTAGGGACTTGCATAAAATGCATCAACAGAAGGTGTGAGTTGTAAGGAAACGAAGGAGGTGAATTTATAAGAAAATCTACGACAGAATAATTAAAATGGACGATCGCATTTAAAGCAGATCCTAATTCCCTTGATTAGCAGAGAGTCAAATCTTATTAAGAAGATTTTCTTCAAATCCCTTGAAATCTGGGAATCAATCATATCTACGTCAAATGATAAGATGAATCTACACTTACTCATTTCACTCTTCTATGTTAGCTTCATTCGTACTCTTCATATAAATGGATTGTTTATCCAAATTATTTGCTGATGATAAAACTCTAATTTTCAGCCCGTATGCATCATGAAAACATACTTATTATCATTCACGGCCTTTCCACTCAAATTTCGGGACGAAATTTCTTTAACGGGTAGGTACTGTGACAACCCGGAAATTTCCAACCAAATTTAAACTTTAATCTTTATATGTTTCCGAAACGATAAGCAATATTTGTTAAGTTAAATTTAAAGAATTTTAAACTATGTTCATACATTCATTCAACCTCGACCAAGTTCCAACGATTCACGAACCATTAAACGAATATGATTATATATGTATATGTGTATATATATTATATCTTGAAACGTAAACAAAATATTAGATTAAATACTTTACATGATTGTATCTGTTTCAAAATGTTTATCAATGGAATTAGAAGATAAGATCAAATGATTGAATTATCAGATATATTGAATTATGATTACAAGTCTCTGTTGAAAGGCCCACGTTGATTTGAGAAATCTTTCCATTTTAACAATATTCGGAAAATGGTAAAGTGATTTATAAATAAGAATAAATTGTCAATCATTGAGAACTAGACATAGGATAGTGGAAGATTGAATCTCATAAAGACTCGATTGATCTATTTAGTTTCAAACGTACAAAAACGTTTTCAGTTTAAAAAGAACTTATTATTAAAACGTATATAACTTTTATAAATATCTAGAACCACTTCTGACAACTCATTACTTAACTAGAATGATAAAGATAACGATATTTATATTTTATTTTATTAAATATATATAACGATTTAAATTAATATTATATATATTTATACGCGTATTATACGTACATAGTTTTATACTTTTACTATACTTAAACTTTACCTTTACTTTATTTTTACTTTACTTTAACTTTAATAATTCACTTTAATAATTCATACTTTAATAATTTACTTTAATAATTCATACTTTAATAATTCACTTTAATAATTCATACTTTAATAATTCACTTTAATATTTCAAAAATCTATTATAAATAGAATTCAATAGGTTTCATTATTTCATAGAAACTTGAAAATATTTTTCTCTAAACTCTCTCAATCGATTTACATATATATATTTACTCCGTATTATTTCAAGATATTATTAGTATACATAAAATATTACGACGGAGTGCTGTCCGAGTGATTTTGAAATTGTTTTTAGAGTAGGATAGGATTAAGGAAATTATGGGTTATAGCTATGGAGGTGATTGAGTATGGTTCATGGGTATGCTCGTGAGGTCAATATAGTGTTTATCATTTCCGTTGCGTCTACGTACCTTTCCTGCAATATTGAATCTCAATATTGATACGTGAGTACTCATAATTTAACTTTTAAATACTAATAGTGTATCCCTGACTAGTGCTCGAGTATTTAGGATTATGCATGCTTGTACTTTTGATATTGCCCTTAGACAGGTTAGGTTGAATCTTGAATTAGTTACACTTGCGGTTGAGATAAGGTATAAGATATGCATGTCCTTGGAAAGCTAGCGAAAAATTAAGAACTTTTCCTTTAGATATCGAATGGTTTCGATGAATGGATTAGAAGTTATAATCAATTGAATTTTCAATATTTTAATTAAAAATGATTATTATTATCGTCGTTTTTATCGTCATTCTAGTTTTATCTTATTATTATCATTATTATTATCTTTATCAATAAACGGGATTTATCATTAAAAATTGTTATTTTTTTTATTATTACTATCGTTATTATCGTTAAAGTTATAATTAGTATTATTATTATTATCCAATTATTATTATTATTAGTATTATTATGATTATTATCATTATTAATATATATATATATATATATATATATATCATTATTTAAAAATGGTTATTGTTATTGTTATTATTATTATTACTATATTATCATTAAGATAATTATTAGTATTATCATTAATAATGTTATAGTAACTATCATTATTAATATTAGTGTAATTAAAACAAATATTTGTAACACCTAATTATTTTGATTACTATTATTATCATTATTATGAACACGATATAAAAGACGATTAAAAGCTATTAAACGAAACGATTAGGAAATAATGAGTAAGAGTATCATGATGAAATTAAAATATTATAAGATATTGATTTAGATAAAATTATCGTTCTTATTATTTTTTATCATTACTATTATTATTAAAAGTATCGTTAGTATTAAAACTATCATTTTAACAAAAATTATCATTTTAATAGAAATGTCATTGTTACTATAAAATATCATTATTGTTATTATTTTAAATAGAATTATTATTTTAAAGATAATATTAAAAATTATCGTAAATATTAAAGTTATCATAATTAGAATTATCGTTTTATCATAATGTCATCTTAGTAATTATAAATATTGATATTTTTATAATAATTATTATTATTACAAAATAATACAACTTTTACTTACTATCATTATAGATATTATTTTATCAAATAAATATGTGATACAAACATATTTTACTACGTGTAATAACTTACTTTAATAATACCTATCATATTATCTTTATGATATTAAATGAACCCTATAAATTTTATTACTTAATATATATAAAAGTATATTTTATTATATAAATTTAATATAAAATTTTATTTATTAATAAATAAATTATATTATTTACTCTAATAAATCTTTTAAAAATATTTAAAAATATAAAACGACTATATTTAAACTATATATTAATCATGTATAGATTTTTGGAAATTATTTTGAGTCAAATTTACTTTTGATGACTTTTGCATATTAGTCTCGAGCATTAGGATTGTGGTACACTATGACTTGACCTAATTTGTTAGACAAATATTGACCAACACATAAATATATATAATTAATTTAGGTTCGTGAATCCGAGGCCAACCTTGCACTTGTTCAATGACGTTATATGTATTTTTACTACGAAATACAGTATGGTGAGTTTCATTTACCTTTTTACCCTTTATATTTTTGGGACTGAGAATACATGCGCTTTTATAAATGTTTGACGAAATAGACACAAGTAATTGAAACTACATTCTATGGTTGAATTATCGAAATCGAATATGTCCCTTTTTATTAAAGTCTGGTAATCTAAGAATTAGGGAACAGACACCCTAATTGACGCGAATCCTAAAGATAGATCTATTGGGCCTAACAAACCCCATCCAAAGTACCGGATGCTTTACTACTTCGAAATTTATATCATGTCTGAAGGAGGATCCCGGAATGATAGGGGATATTCTTATATGTATCTAGTTAATGTCGGTTACCAGGTGTTCACCATATGAATGATTATTTTTGTCTCTATGCATGGGACGTATATTTATGAGAACTGGAAATGAAATTCTTGTGGTCTATTAAAATGATGGAAATAAATGATTATGATAAACTAATGAACTCACCAACCTTTTGGTTGACACTTTAAAGCATGTTTATTCTCAGGTGTTAAAGAAATCTTTCGCTGTGCATTTGCTCATTTTAAAGATATTACTTGGAGTCTTTCATAGCATATTTTGAAGAACGTTGCATTCGAGTCATTGAGTTCATCAAAGATTATTATTAAATCAATTTATAGTTGGATAGTGGATATTATGAAATGGTATGCATGCTGAAATGTCCCGTTCTTATTGATTAAAAACGTTCCATATTAATTGATTTCGTTGCGAGGTTTTGACCTCTATATGAGACGTTTTTCAAAGACTGCATTCATTTTTAAAACAAACCATAACCTTTATTTCATAAATAAAGGTTTAAAAAGCTTTACGTAGATTATCAAATAATGATAATCTAAAATATCCTGTTTACACACGACCATTACATAATGGTTTACAATACAAATATGTTACAACAAAATAAGTTTCTTGAATGCAGTTTTTACACAATATCATACAAGCATGGACTCCAAATCTTGTCCTTATTTAAATATGCGACAGCGGAAGCTCTTAATATTCACCTGAGAATAAACATGCTTAAAACGTCAACAAAAATGTTGGTGAGTTATAGGTTTAACCTATATATATCAAATCGTAACAATAGACCACAAGATTTCATATTTCAATACACATCCCATACATAGAGATAAAAATCATTCATATGGTGAACACCTGGTAACCGACAATAACAAGATGCATATATAAGAATATCCCCATCATTCCGGGACACCCTTCGGATATGATATAAATTTCGAAGTACTAAAGCATCCGGTACTTTGGATGGGGTTTGTTAGGCCCAATAGATCTATCTTTAGGATTCGCGTCAATTAGGGTGTCTGTTCCCTAATTCTTAGATTACCAGACTTAATAAAAAGGGGCATATTCGATTTCGATAATTCAACCATAGAATGTAGTTTCACGTACTTGTGTCTATTTTGTAAATCATTTATAAAACCTGCATGTATTCTCATCCCAAAAATATTAGATTTTAAAAGTGGGACTATAACTCACTTTCACAGATTTTTACTTCGTCGGGAAGTAAGACTTGGCCACTGTTGATTCACGAACCTATAACAATATATACATATATATTAAAGTATGTTCAAAATATATTTACAACACTTTTAATATATTTTGATGTTTTAAGTTTATTAAGTCAGCTGTCCTCGTTAGTAACCTATAACTAGTTGTCCACAGTTAGATGTACAGAAATAAATCGATAAATATTATCTTGAATCAATCCACGACCCAGTGTATACGTATCTCAGTATTGATCACAACTCAAACTATATATATTTTGGAATCAACCTCAACCCTGTATAGCTAACTCCAACATTCACATATAGAGTGTCTATGGTTGTTCCGAAATATATATAGATGTGTCGACATGATAGGTCGAAACATTGTATACGTGTCTATGGTATCTCAAGATTACATAATATATAATACAAGTTGATTAAGTTATGGTTGGGATAGATTTGTTACTAATTTTCACGTAGCTAAAATGAGAAAAATTATCCAATCTTGTTTTACCCATAACTTCTTCATTTTAAATCCGTTTTGAGTGAATCAAATTGCTATGGTTTCATATTGAACTCTATTTTATGAATCTAAACAGAAAAAGTATAGGTTTATAGTCGGAAAAATAAGTTACAAGTCGTTTTTGTAAAGGTAGTCATTTCAGTCGAAAGAACGACGTCTAGATGACCATTTTAGAAAACATACTTCCACTTTGAGTTTAACCATAATTTTTGGATATAGTTTCATGTTCATAATAAAAATCATTTTCTCAGAATAACAACTTTTAAATCAAAGTTTATCATAGTTTTTAATTAACTAACCCAAAACAGCCCGCGGTGTTACTACGACGGCGTAAATCCGGTTTTACGGTGTTTTTCGTGTTTCCAGGTTTTAAATCATTAAGTTAGCATATCATATAGATATAGAACATGTGTTTAGTTGATTTTAAAAGTCAAGTTAGAAGGATTAACTTTTGTTTGCGAACAAGTTTAGAATTAACTAAACTATGTTCTAGTGATTACAAGTTTAAACCTTCGAATAAGATAGCTTTATATGTATGAATCGAATGATGTTATGAACATCATTACTACCTTAAGTTCCTTGGATAAATCTACTGGAAAAGAGAAAAATGGATCTAGCTTCAACGGATCCTTGGATGGCTCGAAGTTCTTGAAGCAGAATCATGACACGAAAACAAGTTCAAGTAAGATCATCACTTGAAATAAGATTGTTATAGTTATAGAAATTGAACCAAAGTTTGAATATGATTATTACCTTGTATTAGAATGATAACCTACTGTAAGAAACAAAGATTTCTTGAGGTTGGATGATCACCTTACAAGATTGGAAGTGAGCTAGCACACTTGAAAGTATTCTTGATTTTATGTAACTAGAACTTGTAAAATATATGAAGAACACTTAGAACTTGAAGATAGAACTTGAGAGAGATCAATTAGATGAAGAAAATTGAAGAATGAAAGTGTTTGTAGGTGTTTTTGGTCGTTGGTGTATGGATTAGATATAAAGGATATGTAATTTTGTTTTCATGTAAATAAGTCATGAATGATTACTCATATTTTTGTAATTTTATGAGATATTTCATGCTAGTTGCCAAATGATGGTTCCCACATGTGTTAGGTGACTCACATGGGCTGCTAAGAGCTGATCATTGGAGTGTATATACCAATAGTACATACATCTAAAAGCTGTGTATTGTACGAGTACGAATACGGGTGCATACGAGTAGAATTGTTGATGAAACTGAACGAGGATGTAATTGTAAGCATTTTTGTTAAGTAGAAGTATTTTGATAAGTGTCTTGAAGTCTTTCAAAAGTGTATGAATACATATTAAAACACTACATGTATATACATTTTAACTGAGTCGTTAAGTCATCGTTAGTCGTTACATGTAAATGTTGTTTTGAAACCTTTAGGTTAACGATCTTGTTGAATGTTGTTAACCCATTGTTTATTATAACAAATGAGATGTTAAATTATTATATTATCATGATATTATTATATATAATATATCTTAGTATGATGTATATACAGTTAAATGTCGTTACAACGATAATCGTTACATATATGTCTCGTTTCGAAATCATTAAGTTAGTAGTCTTATTTTTACATATGTATTTCATTGTTAATATACTTAATAATATATTTACTTATCATTTAACATAATCAACCAAGTGTATCAATATCTTAATATGATTCATATGTACCTAGTAAGACGTTGTTATAACGATAATCGTTATATATATCGTTTTCGAGTTTCTTAAATTAATAGTCTCATTTTTATGTATATAACTCATTGTTAAAATACCTAATGAGATACATACTTATAATAAAAACATGTTAACTATATATATAACCATATATATGTCATCGTATAGTTTTTACAAGTTTTAACGTTCGTGAATCACCGGTCAACTTGGGTGGTCAATTGTCTATATGAAACATATTTCAATTAATCAAGTCTTAACAAGTTTGATTGCTTAACATGTTGGAAACATTTAATCATGTAAATATCAATCTCAATTAATATATATAAACATGGAAAAGTTCGGGTCACTACAGTACCTACCCGTTAAATAAATTTCGTCCCGAAATTTTAAGCTGTTGAAGGTGTTGACGAATCTTCTGGAAATAGATGCGGGTATTTCTTCTTCATCTGATCTTCACGCTCCCAGGTGAACTCGGGTCCTCTACGAGCATTCCATCGAACCTTAACAATTGGTATCTTGTTTTGCTTAAGTCTTTTAACCTCACGATCCATTATTTCTACGGGTTCTTCGATGAATTGAAGTTTTTCGTTGATTTTGATTTCATCTAACGGAATAGTGAGATCTTCTTTAGCAAAACATTTCTTCAAATTCGAGACGTGGAAAGTGTTATGTACAGCCGCAAGTTGTTGAGGTAACTCAAGTCGGTAAGCTACTGGTCCGACACGATCAATAATCTTGAATGGTCCAATATACCTTGGATTTAATTTCCCTCGTTTACCAAATCGAACAACGCCTTTCCAAGGTGCAACTTTAAGCATGACCATCTCTCCAATTTCAAATTCTATATCTTTTCTTTTAATGTCAGCGTAGCTCTTTTGTCGACTTTGGGCGGTTTTCAACCGTTGTTGAATTTGGATGATCTTCTCGGTAGTTTCTTGTATAATCTCCGGACCCGTAATCTGTCTATCCCCCACTTCACTCCAACAAATCGGAGACCTGCACTTTCTACCATAAAGTGCTTCAAACGGCGCCATCTCAATGCTTGAATGGTAGCTGTTGTTGTAGGAAAATTCTGCTAACGGTAGATGTCGATCCCAACTGTTTCCGAAATCAATAACACATGCTCGTAGCATGTCTTCAAGCGTTTATATCGTCCTTTCGCTCTGCCCATCAGTTTGTGGATGATAGGCAGTACTCATGTCTAGACGAGTTCCTAATGCTTGCTGTAATGTCTGCCAGAATCTTGAAATAAATCTGCCATCCCTATCAGAGATAATAGAGATTGGTATTCCATGTCTGGAGATGACTTCCTTCAAATACAGTCGTGCTAACTTCTCCATCTTGTCATCTTCTCTTATTGGCAGGAAGTGTGCTGATTTGGTGAGACGATCAACTATTACCCAAATAGTATCAAAACCACTTGCAGTCCTTGGCAATTTAGTGATGAAATCCATGGTAATGTTTTCCCATTTCCATTCCGGGATTTCGGGTTGTTGAAGTAGACCTGATGGTTTCTGATGCTCAGCTTTGACCTTAGAACACGTCAAACATTCTCCTACGTATTTAGCAACATCGGCTTTCATACCCGGCCACCAAAAATGTTTCTTGAGATCCTTGTACATCTTCCCCGTTCCCGGATGTATTGAGTATCTGGTTTTATGAGCTTCTCTGAGTACCATTTCTCTCATATCTCCAAATTTTGGTACCCAAATCCTTTCAGCCCTGTACCGGGTTCCGTCTTCCCGAATATTAAGATGCTTCTCCGATCCTTTGGGTATTTCATCCTTTAAATTTCCCTCTTTTAAAACTCCTTGTTGCGCCTCCTTTATTTGAGTAGTAAGGTTATTATGAATCATTATATTCATAGATTTTACTCGAATGGGTTCTCTGTCCTTCCTGCTCAAGGCATCGGCTACCACATTTGCCTTCCCCGGGTGGTAACGAATCTCAAAGTCGTAATCATTCAATAATTTAATCCACCTACGCTGCCTCATATTCAGTTGTTTCTGATTAAATATGTGTTGAAGACTTTTGTGGTCGGTATATATAATACTTTTGACCCCATATAAGTAGTGCCTCCAAGTCTTTAATGCAAAAACAACCGCGCCTAATTCCAAATCATGCGTCGTATAATTTTGTTCATGAATCTTCAATTGTCTAGACGCATAAGCAATCACCTTCGTTCGTTGCATTAATACACAACCGAGACCTTGCTTTGATGCGTCACAATAAATCACAAAATCATCATTCCCTTCTGGCAATGACAATATAGGTGCCGTAGTTAGCTTTTTCTTCAATAACTGAAACGCTTTCTCTTGTTCATCATTCCATTCAAATTTCTTCCCTTTATGCGTTAATGCAGTCAAGGGTTTTGCTATTCTGGAAAAGTCTTGGATGAACCTTCTGTAGTAACCAGCTAGTCCTAAAAACTGGCGTATGTGTTTCGGAGTTTTCGGGGTTTCCCACTTTTCAACAGTTTCTATCTTTGCCGGATCCACCTTAATACCTTCTTTGTTCACTATGTGACCGAGGAATTGAACTTCTTCCAACCAAAATGCACACTTTGAAAACTTAGCGTACAATTCTTCCTTCCTCAATACTTCTAACACCTTTCTCAAATGTTCACCGTGTTCTTGGTCATTCTTTGAGTAAATAAGTATGTCATCAATGAAAACAATGACAAACTTGTCAAGGTATGGTCCACACACTCGGTTCATAAGGTCCATGAACACAGCTGGTGCATTAGTTAAACCAAACGGCATGACCATAAACTCGTAATGACCGTAACGTGTTCTGAAAGCAGTCTTTGGAATATCATCTTCTTTCACCCGCATTTGATGATACCCGGAACGTAAGTCAATCTTTGAATAAACAGACGAGCCTTGTAGTTGATCAAATAAGTCGTCGATTCTCGGTAGTGGGTAGCGATTCTTGATGGTAAGTTTGTTCAACTCTCGGTAGTCGATACACAACCTGAATGTACCATCTTTCTTCTTGACAAACAAAACAGGAGCTCCCCACGGTGATGTGCTTGGTCAAATGAAACCACGCTCTAAAAGTTCTTGTAATTGGCTTTGTAGTTCTTTCATCTCGCTGGGTGCGAGTCTGTAAGGAGCACGAGCTATTGGTGCAGCTCCTGGTACAAGATCTATTTGAAATTCAACGGATCGATGTGGGGGTAATCCCGGTAATTCTTTCGGAAATACATCGGGAAATTCTTTTGCAATGGGAACATCATTGATGCTCTTTTCTTCAGTTTGTACTTTCTCGACGTGTGCTAGAACAGCATAGCAACCTTTTCTTATTAGTTTTTGTGCCTTCAAATTACTAATAAGATGTAGCTTCGTGTTGCCCTTTTCTCCGTACACCATTAAGGGTTTTCCTTTTTCTCGTATAATGCGAATTGCATTTTTGTAACAGACGATCTCTGCTTTCACTTCTTTCAACCAGTCCATACCGATTATCACATCAAAACTCCCTAACTCTACTGGTATCAAATCAATCTTAAATGTTTCGCTAACCAGTTTAATTTCTCGATTCCGACATATATTATCTGCTGAAATTAATTTACCATTTGCTAATTCGAGTAAAAATTTACTATCCAAAGGTGTCAATGGACAACTTAATTTAGCACAAAAATCTCTACTCATATAGCTTCTATCCGCACCCGAATCAAATAAAACGTAAGCAGATTTATTGTCAATAAGAAACGTACCCGTAACAAGCTCCGGGTCTTCCTGTGCCTCTGCTGCATTAATATTGAAAACTCTTCCGCGGCCTTGTCCATTCGTGTTCTCCTGGTTCGGGCAATTTCTAATGATGTGGCCCGGTTTCCCACATTTATAACAAACTACATTGGCATAACTTGCTCCGACACTACTTGCTCCGCCATTACTCGTTCCGACACCATTTGTTCCTTTCATTCTATTAACCCCTGGTCCGTAGACCTCACACTTCGCCGCGCTATGACCATTTCTTTTACACTTGTTGCAAAATTTGGTGCAGAACCCCGAGTGATTCTTTTCACACCTTTGGCATAGTTGCTTCTGATTGTTGTTGTTGTTGCGGTTATTATTGTTGTTGGGATGATTGTTGTAGTTGCTGTTGTTGTTGTTGTTGTTGTTGTTGTTGGGCCGTTTGTTGTAGTTGCGATTGATGTTGCGATTGTTGGGATAATTGTTGCGATTATTGTTGTAATTGCTGTCGTTATTGTATTGGTGATTCTTATCACCGTTTTCCTCCCACTTTCTTTTGACTTGCTTCACATTGGCCTCTTCAGCAGTCTGTTCTTTAATTCTTTCTTCAATCTGGTTCACTAGTTTGTGAGCCATTCTACATGCCTGTTGTATGGAGGCGGGCTCGTGTGAACTTATATCTTCTTGGTTTCTTTCCGGTAATCCTTTCACAAACGCGTCGATCTTCTCTTCCTCATCTTCGAATGCTCCCGGACACAATAGGCACAATTCTGTGAATCGTCTTTCGTACGTGGTAATATCAAATCCTTGGGTTCGTAACCCTCTAAGTTCTGTCTTGAGCTTATTGACCTCGGTTCTGGGACGGTACTTCTCGTTCATCAAGTGCTTGAATGCTGACCACGGTAGTGCGTACGCATCGTCTTGTCCCACTTGCTCTAGATAGGTATTCCACCATGTTAACGCAGAACCTGTGAAGGTATGCGTAGCGTACTTCACTTTGTCCTCTTCAGTACACTTACTTATGGCAAACACCGATTCGACCTTCTCGGTCCACCGTTTCAATCCGATCGGTCCTTCGGTTCCATCAAATTCCAAAGGTTTGCAGGCAGTGAATTCTTTGTAGGTGCATCCTACACGATTTCCTGTACTGCTAGATCCAAGGTTATTGTTGGTATGTAACGCAGCCTGTACTGCGGCTATGTTTGAAGCTAGAAAAGTACGGAATTCCTCTTCATTCATATTCACGGTGTGTCGAGTAGTCGGTGCCATTTCCTTCAAAATAGTCAAATGGAACAAGTTAATCATACAGAATATTAAGAGTAGTTAATAGTATTTCGTAGCATAATATGAACTCATTTATAAAAGCTTTTTCTTCATATTAGCGTTTTATAAGTTTAAATTCGGGTAGTACCTACCCGTTAAGTTCATACTTAGTAGCTAATATACAATTCAACTACTACAATTCTATATGAAAAACTGATTGTAATAATATTTCGCGTTCAAACTTTTATACAATATTTTACAAACTTACAATACCGCTTATTTTACATAAAGCATGAAATATAGCACACAATAACTTTGATACAAGATAGGTGTGAAGATAATTCTAGCTAGTACACAAGTCGTTCAGCAAAGGCAATAAAGACACGTAATTCATACGTCCAGAAACAAGTCATGCATTCTGGTTTTACTAGGACTACTTCCCATCCTTGGTCTTGTGCAACATAACCGTTATGGCCGTTGATAAGACAGCGTGTTGTAACGTCATCAAAGGGACGAGGGTTACGTAATGTCCAACAGTCCCGTAATAATCTAAAAACCTCATTTCTTACCCCAATTACCGACTCCGTCACTTGTGGAAACGTTTTGTTTAATAGTTGTAGCCCGATGTTCTTGTTCTCACTTTGGTGAGAAGCGAACATTACTAATCCGTAAGCATAACATGCTTCTTTATGTTGCATGTTAGCCGCTTTTTCTAAATCACGAAGTCCAATATTCGGATATATTGAGTCAAAATAATTTCTTAACCCGTTGCGTAAAATAGCATTTGGGTTCCCCGCAATATATGCGTCAAAGTAAACACATCGTAACTTATGGGTTTCCCAATGTGATATCCCCCATCTTTCAAACGAAAGTCTCTTATAAACCAAGACATTCTTGGAACGTTCTTCGAATGTCTTACAAACTGATCTCGCCTTAAATAGTTGTGCCGAAGAATTCTGGCCGACTCTAGACAAGATTTCATCAATCATGTCTCCGGGTAGGTCTCTTAAAATATTGGGTTGTCTATCCATTTTGTGTTTTTAAACTGTAAAATAGACAAGAGTTAGATTCATAAAAAAAATACTTATTAATACAAGCAATTTTTACATATATCATAAAGCATAAGAACACTATATTACATATATTACACCACACGAATACAACTATCTTATTCTGACTCGGTCGTTTCTTCTTCTTCGGTTTTGGTTCGTTTTGCCAAGTTTCTAGGGATATATGATGTTCCCCTAATACGAACCGTCGTTGTCCACATTGGTTTAGAAAAACCTGGTGGTTTAGAGGTTCCCGGGTCATTGTTACAACTTAAGAACTTCGGGGGTTGACGATACATATAAAGTTCATCGGGGTTGGAATTAGATTTCTCTATTTTTATGCCCTTTCCCTTATTATTTTCTTTTGCCTTTTTAAATTCAGTTGGGGTAATTTCTATAACATCATTGGAATTCTCGTCGGAATCCGATTCATCGGAGAATTGGTAATCCTCCCAATATTTTGCTTCCTTGGCGGAAACACCATTGACCATAATTAACCTTGGTCGGTTGGTTGAGGACTCTCTTTTACTTAACCGTTTTATTATTTCCCCCACCGGTTCTATTTCTTCATCCGGTTCCGATTCTTCTTCCGGTTCCGATTCTTCTTCCGGTTCCGACTCTTCTTCCGGTTCCTCTTCGGGAACTTGTGAATCAGTCCACAAATCATTCCAATTTACATTTGACTCTTCATTATTATTAGGTGAGTCAATGGGACTTGTTCTAGAGGTAGACATCTATCACATAATATCAAACACGTTAAGAGATTAATATATCACATAATATTCATATGTTAAAAATATATAGTTTCCAACAAAAATGTTAAGCAATCATTTTTAAAGAAAACACGGTCGAAGTCCAGACTCACTAATGCATCCTAACAAACTCGATAAGACACACTAATGCAAATTTTCTGGTTCTCTAAGACCAACGCTCGGATACCAACTGAAATGTCCCGTTCTTATTGATTAAAAACGTTCCATATTAATTGATTTCGTTGCGAGGTTTTGACCTCTATATGAGACGTTTTTCAAAGACTGCATTCATTTTTAAAACAAACCATAACCTTTATTTCATAAATAAAGGTTTAAAAAGCTTTACGTAGATTATCAAATAATGATAATCTAAAATATCCTGTTTACACACGACCATTACATAATGGTTTACAATACAAATATGTTACAACAAAATAAGTTTCTTGAATGCAGTTTTTACACAATATCATACAAGCATGGACTCCAAATCTTGTCCTTATTTAAATATGCGACAGCGGAAGCTCTTAATATTCACCTGAGAATAAACATGCTTAAAACGTCAACAAAAATGTTGGTGAGTTATAGGTTTAACCTATATATATCAAATCGTAACAATAGACCACAAGATTTCATATTTCAATACACATCCCATACATAGAGATAAAAATCATTCATATGGTGAACACCTGGTAACCGACAATAACAAGATGCATATATAAGAATATCCCCATCATTCCGGGACACCCTTCGGATATGATATAAATTTCGAAGTACTAAAGCATCCGGTACTTTGGATGGGGTTTGTTAGGCCCAATAGATCTATCTTTAGGATTCGCGTCAATTAGGGTGTCTGTTCCCTAATTCTTAGATTACCAGACTTAATAAAAAGGGGCATATTCGATTTCGATAATTCAACCATAGAATGTAGTTTCACGTACTTGTGTCTATTTTGTAAATCATTTATAAAACCTGCATGTATTCTCATCCCAAAAATATTAGATTTTAAAAGTGGGACTATAACTCACTTTCACAGATTTTTACTTCGTCGGGAAGTAAGACTTGGCCACTGTTGATTCACGAACCTATAACAATATATACATATATATTAAAGTATGTTCAAAATATATTTACAACACTTTTAATATATTTTGATGTTTTAAGTTTATTAAGTCAGCTGTCCTCGTTAGTAACCTATAACTAGTTGTCCACAGTTAGATGTACAGAAATAAATCGATAAATATTATCTTGAATCAATCCACGACCCAGTGTATACGTATCTCAGTATTGATCACAACTCAAACTATATATATTTTGGAATCAACCTCAACCCTGTATAGCTAACTCCAACATTCACATATAGAGTGTCTATGGTTGTTCCGAAATATATATAGATGTGTCGACATGATAGGTCGAAACATTGTATACGTGTCTATGGTATCTCAAGATTACATAATATATAATACAAGTTGATTAAGTTATGGTTGGGATAGATTTGTTACTAATTTTCACGTAGCTAAAATGAGAAAAATTATCCAATCTTGTTTTACCCATAACTTCTTCATTTTAAATCCGTTTTGAGTGAATCAAATTGCTATGGTTTCATATTGAACTCTATTTTATGAATCTAAACAGAAAAAGTATAGGTTTATAGTCGGAAAAATAAGTTACAAGTCGTTTTTGTAAAGGTAGTCATTTCAGTCGAAAGAACGACGTCTAGATGACCATTTTAGAAAACATACTTCCACTTTGAGTTTAACCATAATTTTTGGATATAGTTTCATGTTCATAATAAAAATCATTTTCTCAGAATAACAACTTTTAAATCAAAGTTTATCATAGTTTTTAATTAACTAACCCAAAACAGCCCGCGGTGTTACTACGACGGCGTAAATCCGGTTTTACGGTGTTTTTCGTGTTTCCAGGTTTTAAATCATTAAGTTAGCATATCATATAGATATAGAACATGTGTTTAGTTGATTTTAAAAGTCAAGTTAGAAGGATTAACTTTTGTTTGCGAACAAGTTTAGAATTAACTAAACTATGTTCTAGTGATTACAAGTTTAAACCTTCGAATAAGATAGCTTTATATGTATGAATCGAATGATGTTATGAACATCATTACTACCTTAAGTTCCTTGGATAAATCTACTGGAAAAGAGAAAAATGGATCTAGCTTCAACGGATCCTTGGATGGCTCGAAGTTCTTGAAGCAGAATCATGACACGAAAACAAGTTTAAGTAAGATCATCACTTGAAATAAGATTGTTATAGTTATAGAAATTGAACCAAAGTTTGAATATGATTATTACCTTGTATTAGAATGATAACCTACTGTAAGAAACAAAGATTTCTTGAGGTTGGATGATCACCTTACAAGATTGGAAGTGAGCTAGCAAACTTGAAAGTATTCTTGATTTTATGTAACTAGAACTTGTAAAATATATGAAGAACACTTAGAACTTGAAGATAGAACTTGAGAGAGATCAATTAGATGAAGAAAATTGAAGAATGAAAGTGTTTGTAGGTGTTTTTGGTCGTTGGTGTATGGATTAGATATAAAGGATATGTAATTTTGTTTTCATGTAAATAAGTCATGAATGATTACTCATATTTTTGTAATTTTATGAGATATTTCATGCTAGTTGCCAAATGATGGTTCCCACATGTGTTAGGTGACTCACATGGGCTGCTAAGAGCTGATCATTGGAGTGTATATACCAATAGTACATACATCTAAAAGCTGTGTATTGTACGAGTACGAATACGGGTGCATACGAGTAGAATTGTTGATGAAACTGAACGAGGATGTAATTGTAAGCATTTTTGTTAAGTAGAAGTATTTTGATAAGTGTCTTGAAGTCTTTCAAAAGTGTATGAATACATATTAAAACACTACATGTATATACATTTTAACTGAGTCGTTAAGTCATCGTTAGTCGTTACATGTAAATGTTGTTTTGAAACCTTTAGGTTAACGATCTTGTTGAATGTTGTTAACCCATTGTTTATTATAACAAATGAGATGTTAAATTATTATATTATCATGATATTATGATATATAATATATCTTAGTATGATGTATATACAGTTAAATGTCGTTACAACGATAATCGTTACATATATGTCTCGTTTCGAAATCATTAAGTTAGTAGTCTTATTTTTACATATGTATTTCATTGTTAATATACTTAATAATATATTTACTTATCATTTAACATAATCAACCAAGTGTATCAATATCTTAATATGATTCATATGTACCTAGTAAGACGTTGTTATAACGATAATCGTTATATATATCGTTTTCGAGTTTCTTAAATTAATAGTCTCATTTTTATGTATATAACTCATTGTTAAAATACCTAATGAGATACATACTTATAATAAAAACATGTTAACTATATATATAACCATATATATGTCATCGTATAGTTTTTACAAGTTTTAACGTTCGTGAATCACCGGTCAACTTGGGTGGTCAATTGTCTATATGAAACATATTTCAATTAATCAAGTCTTAACAAGTTTGATTGCTTAACATGTTGGAAACATTTAATCATGTAAATATCAATCTCAATTAATATATATAAACATGGAAAAGTTCGGGTCACTACACATGCCTGTCAATTTTCGATGTAAAGAAAGTTTGTCTTTTAAAAATGAATTCAATGTTTGTAAAATGTATCATATAGAGGTCAAATACCTCGCAATGTAATCAACTATTGTGAATCGTTTATAATGTATATGAACGGGTCCTTTCAAGATGTACAGAAATAAATCGATATATATTATCTTGAATCAATCCACGACCCAGTGTATACATATCTCAGTATTGATCACAACTCAAACTATATATATTTTGGAATCAACCTCAACCCTGTATAGCTAACTCCAACATTCACATATAGAGTGTCTATGGTTGTTCCGAAATATATATAGATGTGTCGACATGATAGGTCGAAACATTGTATATGTGTCTATAGTATCTCAAGATTACATAATATACAATACAAGTTGATTAAGTTATGGTTGGAATAGATTTGTTACCAATTTTCACGTAGCTAAAATGAGTAGTTTTTAACAATTTTGTTTTGCTCGTCATTTCTTCGTTTCTAATCCGTTTTGAGTGATTTAAGCTGCCACGATTTCGTATTGATCTTGACTTTATGAAACTAAACAGAAAAAATATAGTTTTATAGTCAGGAATACAAGTTACAAGTCATTTTTGAAAGAGGTAGTCATTTCCGTCGAAAGAACGACATCTTGATGACTGTTTTGAAAAACATACTTTCACTTTGAGTTTAACCATGATTTTTGGATACGGTTTCATGTTCATAAGAAAAATCATTTTCCCAGAAGTATAGCTTTTAAATCAAAGTTTTTCATAGTTTTTAATTATCCAAACCAAAACAGCCCCTGATTGTAACTACGACGGCGTAAATTCGGTTTTATGGTGTTTATCGTGTTTTCGGGTTTTAAATCATTAAATTAGCATATCATATAGATATAGATCATGTGTATAGTTGATTTTAAAAGTGTAGTTAAAAGGATTAACTTTATTTGCGAACAAGTTTATAATTAACTAAACTATGTTTCTAGTGATGACTAGTTTACCACTTCGAATATGATAGTTTTTTATGTATGAATCGAATGATGTTATGAACATCATTACTACCTTAAGTTCCTTGGATAAACCTATTGGAAAAGAGAAAAATGGATCTAGCTTCAACGGATCCTTGGATGGCTCGAAGTTCTTGAAGCAGAATCATGACACCAAAACAAGTTCAAGTAAGATCATCACTTGAAATAAGATTGTTATAGTTATAGAAATTGAAAAAAAGTTTGAATAAGATTATTACCTTGTATTAGAATGATAACCTACTGTAAGAAACAAAGATTTCTTGAGGTTGGATGATCACCTTACAAGATTGGAAGTGAGCTAGCAAACTTGAAAGTATTCTTGATTTTATGTAACTAGAACTTGTAGAATTTATGAAGAACACTTGGAACTTGAAGTTAGAACTTGAGAGAGATCAATTAGATGAAGTAAATTGAAGAATAAAAGTGTTTGTAGGTGTTTTTGGTCGTTGGTATATGGATTAGATATAAAGGATATGTAATTTTGTTTTCATGTAAATAAGTCATGAATGATTACTCATATTTTTGTAATTTTATGAGATATTTCATGCTAGTTGCCAAATGATGGTTCCCACATGTGTTAGGTGACTCAAATGGGCTGCTAAGAGCTGATCATTGGAGTGTATATACCAATATTACATACATCTAAAAGCTGTGTATTGTACGAGTACGAATACGGGTGCATACGAGTAGAATTGTTGATGAAACTGAACGAGGATGTAATTGTAATCATTTTTGTTAAGTACAAGTATTTTGATAAGTATCTTGAAGTCTTTCAAAAGTGTATTAATACATATTAAAACACTACATGTATATACATTTTAACTGAGTCGTTAAGTCATCGTTAATCGTTACATGTAAGTGTTGTTTTGAGACCTTTAGGTTAACGATCTTGTTAAATGTTGTTAGCCCAAAGTTTATAATATCAAATGAGATTTTAAATTATTATATTATCATGATATTATGATATATTAATATATCTTAATATGATATATACATTTAAATATCGTTACAACGATAATCGTTACATATATGTCTCGTTTCGAAATCCTTAAGTTAGTAGTCTTGTTTTTACTTATGTAGTTCATTGTTAATACACTTAATGATATATTTAATTATCATATTATCATGTTATATATAATATAACAATGTATTAATATGCTTCATATATATTTAGTAAGACGTGGTTATAACGATAATCGTTATATGTATCGTTTCGAGTTTCATACGTCAATAGTCTCCTTTTTAAGTATATAACTTATTGTTACTATTTTTAATGAGATACTTGATGATCATTATATCATGTTAAACATATATATTTATTCATTTATGTATCATCATGTCATATACAACTTATAGCGTTCGTGAATCATTGGTCAAACTGGGTAATCAGACGTTTACAAAATTTTCGTTTCAATTAACCAAGTCTTAACAAGTTTGATTGCTTAACATGTTGGAAACATTTAATCATGTAAATATAGTTTTCATTAAACATATAATCATAGAAAGGTTCAGAAAAGTTCGGGTCACTACAGTACCTACCCGTTAAATAAATTTCGTCCCGAAATTTTAAGCGATTGGAGGTGTTGGCTCATCTTCTGGAAATAAGTGCGGGTACTTCTTCTTCATTTGATCTTCTCATTCCCAGGTGAACTTGGGTCCTCTACGTGCATTCCATCGAACCTTAATAATCGGTATCTTGTTTTGTTTATGTCTCTTAACCTCACGATCCATTATTTCAACGGGTTCTTCAATGAATTGAAGTTTTTCGTTGATTTGGATTTCGTCCAACGGAATAGTGAGATCTTCTTTAGTAAAACACTTCTTCAAATTCAAGACGTGGAAAGTGTTATGTACAGCCGCAAGTTGTTGAGGTAACTCAAGTCGGTAAGCTACTGGTCCGACACGATCAATAATCTTGAATGGTCCAATATACCTTGGATTTAATTTCCCTCGTTTACCAAATCGAACAACACCTTTCCAAGGTGCAACCTTAAGCATGACCATCTCTCTAATTTCAAATTCTATATCTTTTCTTTTCATGTCGGCGTAGCTCTTTTGTCGATTTTGGGCGGTTTTCAACCGTTGGTGAATTTGGATGATCTTCTCAGTAGTTTCTTGTATTATCTCTGGACCCGTAATCTGTCTATCCCCCACTTCACTCCAACAAATCAGAGACCTGCACTTTCTAACATAAAGTGCTTCAAACGGCGCCATCTCAATGCTTGAATGTAGTGATTTTTCGGAGAGATTTAAGCCATGGAGCAACGAGGTTGCTGGTACGTCTACTGATAATATAGTGGAATATAAAAGGTTCCCCAGTAACAACAAAAGAGCACGCATATATATCAAGATTATAATAAGGTTAATCCGAATGAAAATCGAAGTTGACTTGCTGAAGCTGTTGAAATGTCCCGTTCATATTTATTATAAACGTTCCATATTAATTGATTTCGTTGCGAGGTTTTGACCTCTATATGAGACGTTTTTCAAAGACTGCATTCATTTTTAAAATAACCATAACCTTTATTTTATCAATAAAGGTTTCAAAAGCATTACGTAGATTATCAAATAATGATAATCTAAAATATACTGTTTACACACGACCATTACATAATGGTTTATAATAGAAATATATTACATCGACATATGTTTCTTGAATGCAGTTTTTACATAATATCATACAAACATGGACTCCAAATCTTGTCCTTATTTTAGTATGCAACAGCGGAAGCTCTTAATATTCACCTGAGAATAAACATGCTTTAAACGTCAACAAAAATGTTGGTGAGTTATAGGTTTAACCTATATATATCAAATCGTAACAATAGACCACAAGATTTCATATTTCAATATACATCCCATACATAGAGATAAAAATCATTCATATGGTGAACACCTGGTAACCGACATTAACAAGATGCATATATAAGAATATCCCCATCATTCCGGGACACCCTTCGGATATGATATAAATTTCGAAGTACTAAATCATCCGGTACTTTGGATGCGGCTTGTTGGGCCTAATAGATCTATCTTTAGGATTCGCGTCAATTAGTGTGTCTGTTCCCTAATTCTTAGATTACCAGACTTAATAAAAAGGGCCATATTCGTTTTTGATAATTCAACCATAGAATGTAGTTTCACGTACTTGTGTCTATTTTGTAAATCATTTATAAAACCTGCATGTATTCTCATCCCAAAAATATTAGATTTTAAAAGTGGGACTATAACTCACTTTCACAGATTTTTACTTCGTCGGGATGTAAGACTTGGCCACTGGTCGATTCACGAACCTATAACAAATATGTACATATATATCAAAGTATATTCAAAATATATTTACAACACTTTTAATACATTTTGATGTTTTAAGTTTATTAAGTCAGCTGTCCTCATTAGTAACCTACAACTAGTTGTCCAACGTTAGATGTACAGAAAAAAATTGATATATATTATCTTGAATCAATCTACGACCCAGTGTATACACGTCTCAGGCTAGATCACAACTCAAAGTATATATATTTTTGGAATCAACCTCAACCCTATATAGCTAACTCCCACATTACTGCATATAGAGTGTCTATGGTTGTTCCAAATAATATATACACATGGGTCGATATGATATGTCAAAACATTTGCATACGTGTCTATGGTATTCCAAGATTACATAATATATTAGAATACATGTATAATACAATATAAGTTAGCTAGGATATGATTAATATAGATTTGTTACCAATTTTCACGTTGCTACAACAAGAAAAATTATCCAATCTTGTTTTACCCATAACTTCTTCATTTTAAATCCGTTTTGAGTGAATCAAATTGCTATGGTTTCATATTGAACTCTATTTTATGAATATAAACAGAAAAAGTATAGGTTTATAGTCGGAAATATAAGTTACAAGTCATTTTTGTAAAGGTAGTCATTTCAGCCGAAAGCACGACGTCTAGATGACCATTTTAGAAAACATACTTCCACTTTGAGTTTAACCATGATTTTTGGATATAGTTTCATGTTCATAAGAAAAATCATTTTCCAAGAAGAACAACTTTTCAATCAAAGTTTATCATAGTTTATAATTAACTAACCCAAAACAGCCCGCGGTGTTACTATGACGGCGTAAATCCGGTTTTACGGTGTTTTTCGTGTTTCCAGGTTTTAAATCATTAATTTAGCATATCATATAGATATAGAACATGTGTTTAGTTGATTTTAAAAGTCAAGTTAGAAGGATTAACTTTTGTTTGCGAACAAGTTTAGAATTAACTAAACTATGTTCTAGTGATTACAAGTTTAAACCTTCGAATAAGATAGCTTTATATGTATGAATCGAATGATGTTATGAACATCATTACTACCTCAAGTTTTCTGGATAAAGCTACTGGAAATAAGAAAAATGGATCTAGCTTCAAAGGATCCTTGGATGGCTTGAAAGTTCTTGAAGCAGAATCATGACACGAAAACAGTTCAAGTAACATTTTCACTCAAAATAAGATTGTTATAGTTATAAAAATTGAATCAAAGTTTGAATATGAGTATTACCTTGTATTATCATGATATTATGATGTATAAATATCTCTTAATATGATATATATACATTAAATGTCGTTACAACGATAATCGTTACATAAATGTCTCGTTTCAAAATCATTAAGTTAGTAATCTTGTTTTTTTACATATGTAGTTCATTGTTAATATACTTAATGATATGTTTACTTATCATAATATCATGTTAACTATATATATATATATATATATATATATATATATATATATATATATATATATATATATATATATATATATATATATATATCATCATATAGTTTTTTCAAGTTTTAACGTTCGTGAATCACCGGTCAACTTGGGTGGTCAATTGTCTATATGAAACCTATTTCAATTAATCAAGTCTTAACAAGTTTGATTGCTTAACATGTTGGAAACACTTAATCATGTAAATAACAATTTCATTTAATATATATATAAACATGGAAAAGTTCGGGTCACTACAGTACCTACCCGTTAAATAAATTTCGTCCTGAAATTTTAAGCAGTTGGAGGTGTTGACGTATCTTCTGGAAATAAATGCGGGTATTTCTTCTTCATCTGATCTTCTCGTTCCCAGGTGAACTCGGGTCCTCTACGAGCATTCCATCGAACCTTAACAATTGGTATCTTGTTTTACTTAAGTCTTTTAACCTCACGATCCATTATTTCGACGGGTTCTTCGATGAATTGAAGTTTTTTGTTGATTTGGATTTCATATAATGGAATAGTGAGATCTTCTTTAGCAAAACATTTCTTCAAATTCGAGACGTGGAAAGTGTTATGTACAGCCGCGAGTTGTTGAGGTAACTCAAGTCGGTAAGCTACTAGTCCGACACGATCAATAATCTTGAATGGTCCAATATACCTTGGATTTAATTTCCCTCGTTTACCAAATCAAACAACGGCTTTTCAAGGTGCAACTTTAAGCATAACCATCTCTCCAATTTCAAATTCTATATCTTTTCTTTTAATGTCAGCGTAGCTCTTTTGTCGACTTTGGGCGGTTTTCAACCGTTATTGAATTTGGATGATCTTCTCGGTAGTTTCTTGTATTATCTCCGGACCCGTAATCTGTCTATCCCCCACTTCACTTCAACAAATCGGAGACCTGCACTTTCTACCATAAAGTGCTTCAAACGGCGCCATCTCAATGCTTGAATGGTAGTTGTTGTTGTAGGAAAATTCTGCTAACGGTAGATGTCGATCCCAACTGTTTCCGAAATCAATAACACATGCTCGTAGCATGTCTTCAAGCGTTTGTATCGTCCTTTCGCTCTGCCCATCAGTTTGTGGATGATAGGCAGTACTCATGTCTAGACGAGTTCCTAATGCTTGCTGTAATGTCTGTCAGAATCTTGAAATAAATCTGCCATCCCTATCAGAGATAATAGAGATTGGTATTCCATGTCTGGAGACGACTTCCTTCAAATACAGTCGTGCTAACTTCTCCATCTTGTCATCTTCTCTTATTGGCAGGAAGTGTGCTGATTTGGTGAGACGATCAACTATTACCCAAATAGTATCAAAACCACTTGCAGTCCTTGGCAATTTAGTGATGAAATCCATGGTAATGTTTTCCCATTTCCATTCCGGGATTTCGGGTTGTTGAAGTAGACCTGATGGTTTCTGATGCTCAGCTTTGACCTTAGAACACGTCAAACATTCTCCTACGTATTTAGCAACATCGGCTTTCATAACCGGCCACCAAAAATGTTTCTTGAGATCCTTGTACATCTTCCCCGTTCCAGGATGTATTGAGTATCTGGTTTTATGAGCTTCTCTAAGTACCATTTCTCTCATATCTCCAAATTTTGGTACCCAAATCCTTTCAGCCCTATACCGGGTTCCGTCTTCCCGAATATTAAGATGCTTCTCCGATCCTTTGGGTATTTCATCCTTTAAATTTCTCTCTTTTAAAACTCCTTGTTGCGCCTCCTTTATTTGAGTAGTAAGGTTATTGTGAATCATTATATTCATAGATTTTACTCGAATGGGTTCTTTGTCCTTCCTGCTCAAGGCATCGGCTACCACATTTGCCTTCCCCGGGTGGTAACGAATCTCAAAGTCGTAATCATTCAATCCACCTACGCTGCCTCATATTCAATTATTTCTGATTAAATATGTGTTGAAGACTTTTGTGGTCGGTATATATAATACTTTTGACCCCATATAAGTAGTGCCTCCAAGTCTTTAATGCAAAAACAACTGCGCCTAATTCCAAATCATGCGTCGTATAATTTTGTTCGTGAATCTTCAATTGTCTAGACGCATAAGCAATCACCTTCGTTCGTTGCATTAATACACAACCGAGACCTTGCTTTGATGTGTCAAAATAAATCACAAAATCATCATTCCCTTCAGGCAATGAGAATATAGGTGCCATAGTTAGCTTTTTCTTCAATAAATGAAATGCTTTCTCTTGTTCATCCTTCCATTCAAATTTCTTCCCTTTATGCGTTAATGCAGTCAAAGGGTTTTGCTATTCTGGAAAAGTCTTGGATGAACCTTCTGTAGTAACCAGCTAGTCCTAAAAACTGGCGTATGTGTTTCGGAGTTTTCGGGGTTTCCCACTTTTCAACAGTTTCTATCTTTGCCGGATCCACCTTAATACCTTCTTTGTTCACTATGTGACTGAGGAATTGAACTTCTTCCAACCAAAATGCACACTTTGAAAACTTAGCGTACAATTCTTCCTTCCTCAATACTTCTAACACCTTTCTCAAATGTTCACCGTGTTCTTGGTCATTCTTTGAGTAAATAAGTATGTCATCAATGAAAACAATGACAAACTTGTCAAGGTATGGTCCACACACTCAGTTCATAAGGTCCATGAACACAGCTGGTGCATTAGTTAAACCAAACGGCATGACCATAAACTCGTAATGACCGTAACGTGTTCTGAAAGCAGTCTTTGGAATATCATCTTCTTTCACCCGCATTTGATGATACCCGGAACGTAAGTCAATCTTTGAATAAACAGACGAGCCTTGTAGCTGATCAAATAAGTCGTCGATTCTCGGTAGTGGGTAGCGGTTCTTGATGGTAAGTTTGTTCAACTCTCGATAGTCGATACACAACCTGAATGTACCATCTTTCTTCTTGACAAACAAAACAGGAGCTCCCTACGGTGATGTGCTTGGTCGAATGAAACCACGCTCTAAAATTTCTTATAATTGGCTTTGCAGTTCTTTCATCTCGCTGGGTGCGAGTCTGTAAGGAGCACGAGCTATTGGTGCAGCTCCTGGTACAAGATCTATTTGAAATTCAACGGATCGATGTGGGGGTAATCCCGGTAATTCTTTCGGAAATACATCGGGAAATTCTTATGCGACGGGAACATCATTGATGCTCTTTTCTTTAGTTTGTACTTTCTCGACGTGTGCTAGAACAGCATAGCAACCTTTTCTTATTAGTTTGTGTGCCTTCAAATTACTAATAAGATGTAGCTTCGTGTTGCCCTTTTCTCCGTACACCATTAAGGGTTTTCCTTTTTCTCGTATAATGCGAATTGTATTTTTGTAACAAACGATCTCTGCTTTCACTTCTTTCAACCAGTCCATACCGATTATCACATCAAAACTCCCTAACTCTACTAGTATCAAGTCAATCTTAAATGTTTCGCTAACCAGTTTAATTTCTCGATTCCGACATATATTATCTGCTGAAATTAATTTACCATTTGCTAATTCGAGTAAAAATTTACTCTCCAAAGGCGTCAATGGACAACTTAATTTAGCACAAAAATCTCTACTCATATAGCTTCTATCCGCACCCGAATCAAATAAAACGTAAGAAGATTTATTGTCAATAAGAAACGTACCCGTAACAAGCTCTGGGTCTTCCTACGCCTCTGCCGCATTAATATTGAAAACTCTTCCACGGCCTTGTCCATTCGTGTTCTCCTGGTTCGGGCAATTTCTAATAATGTGGCCCGGTTTTCCACATTAATAACAAAATACATTGGCATAACTTGCTCCGACACTACTTGCTCCGCCATTACTCGTTCCGACACCATTTGTTCCTTTCGTTCTGTTAACCCCTGGTCCGTAGACCTCACATGTCGCCGCGCTATGACCATTTCTTTTACACTTGTTGCAAAGTTTGGTACAGAACCCCAAGTGATACTTTTCACACCTTTGGCATAGCTGCTTCTGATTATTGTTGTTGTTGCAGTTATTATTGTTGTTGGGATGATTGTTGTAGTTGCTGTTGCTGTTGTTGTTGTTGTTGTTGTTGTTGTTGTTGTTGTTGTTGTTGTTGTTGTTGTTGTTGTTGTTGTTGTTGTTGTTGGGCCATTTGTTGTAGTTGCGATTGATGTTGCGATTGTTGGGATAGTTGTTGCCATTATTGTTGTAATTTCTGTTGTTGTTGTATTGGTGATTCTTATCACCGTTTTCCTCCCACTTTCTTTTGACTTGCTTCACATGGGCCTCTTTAGTAGTCTGTTCTTTAATTCTTTCTTCAATCTGGTTCACTAGTTTGTGAGCCATTCTACATGCCTGTTGTATGGAGGCGGGCTCGTGTGAACTTATATCTTCTTGGATTCTTTCCGATAATCCTTTCACAAACGCGTCGATCTTCTCTTCCTCATCTTCGAACGCTCCCGGACATAATAGGCATAATTCTGTGAATCGTCTTTCGTACGTGGTAATATCAAATCCTTGGGTTCGTAACCCTCTAAGTTATGTCTTGAGCTTATTGACCTCAGTTCTGGGACGGTACTTCTCGTTCATCAAGTGCTTGAATGCTGACTACGGTAGTGCGTAAGCATCATCTTGTCCCACATGCTCTAGATAGGTATTCCACCATGTTAAGGCCGAACCTGTGAAGGTATGCGTAGCGTACTTCA
Organism: Rutidosis leptorrhynchoides; assembly: GCF_046630445.1. Lineage (NCBI taxonomy): Eukaryota > Viridiplantae > Streptophyta > Magnoliopsida > Asterales > Asteraceae > Rutidosis > Rutidosis leptorrhynchoides. Next base: position 224,197,653 of record NC_092339.1, on the reverse strand, counting down.
CTTTGTCCTCTTCAGTACACTTACTTATGGAAAACACCGATTCGACCTTCTCGGTCCACCGTTTCAATCCGATCGGTCCTTCGGTTCCATCAAATTCCAAAGGTTTGCAGGCAGTGAATTCTTTGTAGGTGCATCCTACACGATTTCCTGTACTGCTAGATCCAAGGTTATTGTTGGTATGTAGCGCAGCCTGTACTGCGGCTATGTTTGAAGCAAGAAAGGCACGAAATTCCTCTTCGCTCATATTTAAGGTGTGTCGAGTAGTCGGTGCCATTTCCTTCAAAATAGTCAAATGAAACGAGTTAATCATATAGAATATCAAGAGTAGTCAATAGTATTTCGTAGCGTAATATGAACTTATTTATAAAAGCTCTTTCTTCATATTAGCGTTTTATACTCTTTAATTTGGGTAGTACCTACCCGTTAAGTTCATACTTAGTAGATAACATACCATTTCAACTACTACAATTCTATATGAAAAACTAATCACAAAAAAAAAATATCATATTCAAACCTTTATACAATAACTTGCAAACTTACAATACCTCTTTTTTTTTTTTTACATATAGCATGAAATATAGCACATAAAACTTTGATACAAAGTAGTTGCGAAGATAATTTTAGTTAATAAATAAGGCGTTCAGCAAAGGCAATAAAGACACGTAATTCATACGTCCAGAAACAAGTCATGCATTCTGGGTTTACTAATACCACTTCCCATCCTTGGTTTTGTGGAACATAACCGTTGTGACCGATAGTAAGACAATGTGTTGTAACGTCGTCAAAAGGATGAAGGTTACGTAATGACCAACAGTCTCGTAATAACCTAAAAACCTCATTTCTTACCCAAATTACCGACTCCGTCACTTGTGGGAACGTTTTGTTTAATAGTTGTAGCCCGATGTTCTTGTTCTCACTTTGGTGAGAAGCGAACATTACTAATCTGTAAGCATAACATGCTTCTTTATGTTGCATGTTAGCCGCTTTTTCTAAATCACGAAGTCCTATATTCGGATATATTTAGTCAAAATAATTTCTTAACCCGTTGCGTAAAATAGCATTTGGGTTCCCCGCAATATATGCGTCAAACTAAACACATCGTAACTTATGGATTTCCCAATGTGATATCCCCCATCTTTCAAACGAAAGCCTTTTATAAATCAAGGCATTCTTGGAACGTTCTTCGAATATCTTACAAACTGATCTCGCCTTAAATAGTTGTGCCGAGGAATTCTGACCGACTCTAGACAAGATTTCATCAATCATGTCTCCGGGTAGGTCTCTTAAAATATTGGGTTGTCTATCCATTTTGTGTTTCTATACTGTAAAATAGACAAGAGTTAGATTCATAAAAAAATACTTATTAATACAAGCAATTTTTACATATATCATAAAGCATAAGCACACTATATTACATATATTACACCACACGAATACAACTATCTTATTCCGACTCGCTCGTTTCTTCTTCTTTGGTTTTGGTTCATTTTGCCATGTTTCTAGTGATATATGATGTTCCCCTAATACGAGCCGTCGTTTTCCACATTGGTTTAGAAAAACCTGGTGGTTTAGAGGTTCCCGGGTTATTGTCACAACTTAAGAAATACGGGTGTTGACGATACATATAAAGTTCATCGTGTTTGGAATCAAATTTCTCTATTTTAATGCCCTTTCCCTTATTGTTCTCTTTTGCCTTATTAAATTGTGTTGGGGTAATTTCTATAACATCATCGGAATCCTTGTCGGGATCCGATTCATCAGAGAATTGGTAATCCTCCCAATACTTTGCTTCCTTGGCGGAAACACCATTGACCATAATTAACTTTGGTCGGTTGGTTGAGGATTTTCTTCTACTTAACCATTTTATTATTTCCTCCACCGGTTCTATTTCTTCTTCCGGTTCCGATTCTTCTTCCGGTTCCGATTCTTCTTCCGGTTCCGACTCTTCTTCCAGTTCCTCTTCGGGAACTTGTGAATTAGTCCACGAATCATTCCAATTTACATTTGACTCTTCATTATTATTAGGTGAGTCAATGGGACTTGTTCTAGAGGTAGACATCTATCACATAATATCAAACACGTTAAGAGATTAATATATCACATAATATTCACATGTTCAGACTCACTAATGCATCCTAACAAACTCGATAAGACACACTAATGCAAATTTTCTGGTTCTCTAAGACCAACGCTCGGATACCAACTGAAATGTCCCGTTCATATTTATTATAAACGTTCCGTATTAATTGATTTCGTTGCGAGGTTTTGACCTCTATATGAGACGTTTTTCAAAGACTGCATTCATTTTTAAAACAACCATAACCTTTATTTTATCAATAAAGGTTTCAAAAGCATTACGTAGATTATCAAATAATGATAATCTAAAATATACTGTTTACACACGACCATTACATAATGGTTTACAATAGAAATATATTACATCGACATATGTTTCTTGAATGCAGTTATTACATAATATCATACAAACATGGACTCCAAATCTTTTCCTTATTTTAGTATGCAACAGCAAAAGCTCTTAATATTCACCTGAGAATAAACATGCTTTAAACGTCAACAAAAATGTTGGTGAGTTATAGGTTTAACCTATATATATCAAATCGTAACAATAGACCACAAGATTTCATATTTCAATATACATCCTATACATAGAGATAAAAATCATTCATATGGTGAACACCTGATAACCGACATTAACAAGATGCATATATAAGAATATCCCCATCATTCCGGGACACCCTTCGGATATGATATAAATTTTGAAGTACTAAATCATCCGGTACTTTGGATGGGGCTTGTTGGGCCCGATAGATCTATCTTTAGGATTCGCGTCAATTAGGGTGTCTGTTCCCTAATTCTTAGATTACCAGACTTAATAAAAAGGAGCATATTCGATTTCGATAATTCAACCATAAAATGTAGTTTCACGTACTTGTGTCTATTTTGTAAATCATTTATAAAACCTGCATGTATTCTCATCCCAAAAATATTAGATTTTAAAAGTGGGACTATAACTCACTTTTACAGATTTTTACTTCGTCGGTAAGTAAGACTTGGCCACTGGTCGATTCACGAACCTATAACAAATATGTACATATATATCAAAGTATATTCAAAATATATTTACAACACTTTTAATACATTTTGATGTTTTAAGTTTATTAAGTCAGCTGTCCTCGTTAGTAACCTACAACTAGTTGTCCAACGTTAGATGTACAGAAAAAAATTGATATATATTATCTTGAATCAATTCACGACCCAGTGTATACACGTCTCAGGCTAGATCACAACTCAAAATATATATATTTTTGGAATCAACCTCAACCCTGTATAGCTAACTCCCACATTACTGCATATAGAGTGTCTATGGTTGTTCCAAATAATATATACACATGGGTCGATATGATATGTCAAAACATTTTCATACGTGTCTATGGTATCCCAAGATTATATAATATATTAGAATACATGTATAATACAATATAAGTTAGCTAGGATACGATTAATATAGATTTGTTACCAATTTTCACGTTGCTACAACAAGAAAAATTATCCAATCTTGTTTTACCCATAACTTCTTCATTTTAAATCTGTTTTGAGTGAATCAAATTGCTATGGTTTCATATTGAACTCTATTTTATGAATCTAAACAGAAAAATTATAGGTTTATAGTCGGAAATATAAGTTACGGAAATATAAGTTACAAGTCATTTTTGTAAAGGTAGTCATTTCAGCCGAAAGAACGACGTCTAGATGACCATTTTAGAAAACATACTTCCACTTTGAGTTTAACCATGATTTTTGGATATAGTTTCATGTTCATAAGAAAAATCATTTTCCCAGAAGAACAACTTTTAAATCAAAGTTTATCATAGTTTTTAATTAACTAACCCAAAACAGCCCGCGGTGTTACTATGACGGCGTAAATCCGGTTTTACGGTGTTTTTCGTGTTTCCAAGTTTTAAATCATTAAGTTAGCATATTATATAGATATAGAACATGTGTTTAGTTGATTTTAAAATTCAATTTAGAAGGATTAACTTTTGTTTGCGAACAAGTTTAGAATTAACTAAACTATGTTCTAGTGATTACAAGTTTAAACCTTCGAATAAGATAGCTTTATATGTATGAATCGAATGATGTTATGAACATCATTACTACCTCAAGTTTTCTGGATAAAGCTACTGGAAATAAGAAAAATGGATCTAGCTTCAAAGGATCCTTGGATGGCTTGAAAGTTCTTGAAGCAGAATCAAGACACGAAAACAGTTCAAGTAAGATTTTCACTCGAAATAAGATTGTTATAGTTATAGAAATTGAATCAAAGTTTGAATATGAGTATTACCTTGTATTAAAAAGATATCTTACTGTAAATAAGAAAGATTTCTTGAGGTTGGATGATCACTCTACAAGATTGGAAGTAATCTAGCAAACTTGGAAGTATTCTTGATTTTATGAAACTAGAACTTGTAGAATTTATGAAGAACACTTAGAACTTGAAGATAGAACTTGAGAGAGATCAATTAGATGAAGAAAATTGAAGAATGAAAGTGTTTGTAGGTGTTTTTGGTCGTTGGTGTATGGTTTAGATATAAAGGATATGTAATTTTGTTTTCATGTAAATAAGTCATGAATGATTACTCATATTTTTGTAATTTTATGAGATATTTCATGCTAGTTGCCAAATGATGGTTCCCACATGTGTTAGGTGACTCACATGGGCTGCTAAGAGCTGATCATTGGAGTGTATATACAAATAGTACATACATCTAAAAGCTGTGTATTGTACGAGTACGAATACGGGTGCATACGAGTAGAATTGTTGATGAAACTGAACGAGGATGTAATTGTAAGCATTTTTGTTAAGTAGAAGTATTTTGATAAGTGTCTTGAAGTCTTTCAAAAGTGTATGAATACATATTAAAACACTACAAGTATATACATTTTAACTGAGTCGTTAAGTCATCGTTAGTCGTTACATGTAAGTGTTGTTTTGAAACCTTTAGGTTAACGATCTTGTTAAATGTTGTTAACCCAATGTTTATAATATCAAACGAGATTTTAAATTATTATATTATCATGATATTATGATGTATGAATATCTCTTAATATGATATATATACATTAAATGTCGTTACAACGATAATCGTTACATAAATGTCTCGTTTCAAAATCATTAAGTTAGTAGTCTTGTTTTTTTACATATGTAGTTCATTGTTAATATACTTAATGATATGTTTACTTATCATAATATCATGTTAACTATATATATATATATATATATATATATATATATATATATATATATATATATATATATATATATATATATATATATATATATATATATATATATCATATAGTTTTTTCAAGTTTTAATGTTCGTGAATCACCGGTCAACTTGGGTGGTCAATTGTCTATATGAAACCTATTTCAATTAATCAAGTCTTAACAAGTTTGATTGCTTAACATGTTGGAAACACTTAATCATGTAAATAATAATTTCATTTAATATATATATATATATATATATAAACATGGAAAAGTTCGGGTCACTACAGCTGTGACAAAATTGACTAATTTTGGAAAGGGATTGCAATGTTATTTTCGGTAATAACAACGCCAAAAGAGCTAGCACAGATACGTGTTGAACGTTTACTCTGGTTCTAAGTGTTTTCAGGTGTATAACTATATGTATCAATCCTTTTTTCCTTTGATGAAGTGCGGTTGGTTCATCCTCTCGATTGAGGTGTTTTCAAGAATTATGAAAGGTTTGAACGCAGATTGTAATCATTAAGATACAAATGAGGTTTAGGATGAAATCAAGTGGCAAACTTGAAGAATTATTTAGTTTCATATGTTATAATCAATATTTTAATTCATTTTAATTGTCCAATGTTATTAGTCCACAGTCGATAGTCCATAGTTAACAATCCAATATTTCATATATAGTTTAATACATAATATAATCGAATTAATTAATACGTGTCGTGACCCATGTACATGTCTCAGACTCGATCACAACTCAAAGTATATATATTATTGTAGAATCAACCTCAACCCTGTATAGAGAACTCGATCGTTACTGCATATAGAGTGTCTATGGTTATTCAAAATAATATATATATATATATATATATATATATATATATATATATATATATATATATATATATATATATATATATATATATATATATATTCGTCGATATGATATGTCAAAACCTTGTATACGTGTCCTGGTATTTAAAGTGCGTAAAATAAATACAGAAATTAAATGACGATAAATAAAATGCGTAAAGTAAATAACAGAAATTAAATGGCAATAAACAAAATTGCGATAATTAAATTGCGATAAATAAAATGTAATCAGTTAGCTAGGAACAGTTAGCTAGGATTTTGTTAGCGTGGATTCTTAACAAAATTTCTCATAGTTAATTTGTTTGTTTCTAAAAAAATTTTATTTTGTCAAATGTTTTCTTCATTATGCCACTTGTTGAATTCTGATAGGTCAAAATCCAAATATGAAATTGAATGAAAATGGTTATTCTGCGTTGAACGGATACGTATATCTGTGGTTGTAAATAGAATAGTAAATGACTATTGAATCAGATTGAAAGAATGTACAGTATAACATGTTAATATGAAAGCTAAATATTTCCTCGGGTATTACCTACCCGTTAAAATATTTTCATCATTAACAGTTTGTACTAAAGAATTTTTAATTAAAATCTTTATGAACACATATATACATATATATTTTATCCAGATGTAACCATGAATTTAATGAGTCAATATGATATTAAACTCATTTGATTTATCGTTAGAACAAAAATATATAATATCTAAAACATTAGGGATTACATAATCGCCATGTCGAATGAAGATAAATGATGTAGAATGATACGTAGAACGATGATTGTACTTGAGGTATAGAATGAGATGTTGAGGTTCGTGCTGCAGGTGTTGTTGTTGATGGTACTAGTGTTACCGGTGCTGTTGCTGAAGCTGGTAGGTTTTGCACCACGTTTTCCAGTTTGATTTTTCGAGCGCAAAGTTTGTTGACTTCTTCCATTATTCCGGGATGATTGTCGGTCGGAACTAGCGGATGAATAAGTTTTAGAATTGTGGATAGAATATAATCATGAAAAGATACTCTGGAAATGAGCGAGAAAATGGTATTACGGACAGGTTCGCCGGTAAGTGCTTTAGGTTCATCATCAAGAGGGTAATTTGGTTGGTGGAAATGATTGCCTTCTTCGCGTCTCCATTGATTAAGTCGACTACGAACCCATCAGATAAATTGGGGATGGCTGATTGGTTGATTCATTCTGGTGATGCTGCTTTCAAAGCATAGATGAACATCCATGCTGGAATAGCTGTCGGAATTCGAGGAACTTGAACTGGTTGAGGGATTCATCTCGTACGATCAGATGAAGGATTTTCGATAAGAAATAGGTTATAGGATGTAGATTAGTACCCTACAATACATAATTTACTTATGCATATATAATACTAAAATCACATAAGTTACGGAGGAATCTACGGAAACTGTCAGACAAAGTGTACAGTAACAGATATGCTAAGATATGAATTAGCAGATACGCTAAGATACGAATTTTGTCTATACACTATTCATGCAATCATTGCAGTAACATGTGTCTAGACTAAGAATGATAAGCAGGTAATTTACTAAGGATAATAAGTAGATGATTTTCGACACGAATGATAAGTAAAACTTTTGACATGCAGACACGGTCGAAGTCCAAACTTACTAATGCATCCTAACGACTATCAGTTAGACACACTAATGCAAGACTTGGTTCGCTAAGACCACCGCTCTGATACCAACTGTAAAGGCACTTCCTAATCCATCCGGACGAAGTCCATATCGATTATAAACGATTCACAACAGTTGATTACATCGCGAGGTATTTGACCTCTATATGATACATTTTACAAACATTGCATTCAATTTTAAAAGACAATCTTTCTTTACAACAAAAATTGATGGCATGCATACCATTTCAGAATATATCCAACTATAATTGACTTAATAATAATCTTGATGAAATCGACGACTCGAATGCAACGTCTTTTGAAATATGCCATGAATGACTCCAAGTAATATTTCTAAAATGAGCAAATGCACAGCGGAAGATTTCTTTCGTACCTGAGAATAAATATGCTTTCAAGTGTCAACCAAAAGGTTGGTGAGTTCATTAGTTTAACATAAATAAACATTTCCATCATTTTAATAGACCACAAGATTTTCATTTCTCATAAATATACGTCCCATGTATAGAGACAAAAATAATCATTCATATGGATTGAACACCTGGTAACCGACATTCACAATATGCATATAAGAATATCCCCATCATTCCGGGATCCTCCTTCGGACATGATATAAATTTCGAAGTACTAAAGCATCCGGTACTTTGGATGGGGCTTGTTGGGCCCGATAGATCTGTTTTTAGGATTCGCGTCAATTAGGGTGTCTGTTCCCTAATTCTTAGATTACCAGACTAAAAAAGGGCATATTCGGTTTAATAATCCAGCCATAGAATGTAGTTTCGATTACTTGTGTCTATTTCGTAAAACATTTATAAAAATTGCGCATGTATTCTCAGCCCAAAAATATAAAGGGTAAAAAGGCAAATGAAACTCACTATAATGTATTTTGTAGTAAAAATACATATGATGACGACCTTGAACAAATGTAGGGTTGGTCTCGGATTCACGAACCTATATCAAGTATATATATATTAACACATTATAATATAAATCAATTAAGTTTATATATTTTGTTATGTATTAAAAAATTAATATTCTTATATATAATTTTATTAAAATTTACTTATTTAATTAATGTTATATCAACAATATTAGTTAAAACATAATTTTATGTAATATTAGTATATTTATGTAATAAATATATTTATATACATTTTTGGTTTTGTAAAATTAATAATTGTAGTATTCCTAGATTAAGGATAATAATAATGGTAGTAATAATAGTAACTTTAATAAAACTGATAGTTTTAATAATTATAAAGTAAAAATGATAGTTTTAGCAAAAATAATATTTTTAGTAATAATGGTAAGTTTAATAATAATTATAATTTTAATAGATATATTAATGATCATATTAATAATACTAATAGTATGATACCAGTAATAATAATGATAATATTACTAATAAAATGATACTAAGAATACTTAATACTAGTAATAACAATAATAGTAATAATACAAATACTAATAATAGGAATAATAGTAATAATAAGATACTACCTTAGAATGAGCTTCCTAAAAAGAAATAGAAAACCGCCTATGCCCAGGCTCGAACCCGCGACCTCTCACTAACCAATAACACCCATGAACCATTTCTCTACTCCCCTATTGATGTTCTAATCCCGAATGTAATTCTATTTAATCTGATTCACGTGTTCTTCCTCTTCTTCTCCTATACCAAATCGATATCATCATGTGATCATTATCATTATATTATGATCATACCATAACATCATCATCTAATTAGTATCCTCTATCACCGTATTATTTCCATCATGAAATCATTATCACAATCATCATCAGCATCGATCATCTTCTCTATATGAAATCATTAATCACGTTTTTCCAAATTCCTCTTAATTGCATCATCTATTATCATCACCATTAGTTCATTTAATATCATCATCTTTTATCATGTTCACAACATGATCATAATCCTTATCATCTTCTTTTAAACACGGTATTATAAACTAACCCTAATTATCATTATAATCATCATTATTAACTAATCTGATTCATTATCTTCATCGAACATTCAAATAATATTGATCATCATAATATACCTTACTCATTGTTATTGTTCGTTAGTCATCATCATCACCATCAATCTTGTTAGTCAGTAACAGAATTGGAAATAAAAGGAGGGACAGAAAATAAAAGAACACTCAGAAGGTGTTTTCCTCAATCCTTTTGTTCGGCCCACCAGCACATACAGGATTTCGTCCAAAGTGTATTTAATCTAAATGGGTTTAATTGACCCAAATGGTAGGTCACATAGTAAATCCAATATCTCTTTAATGCTAAAGGCACGATTATTATTGTGGAAAAAAAACACGCAAGATCATAGGGTCCTCCACCACCAACTCCAATATCATTATACAACTTTTATTAAATAAAGTGGAAACATGATCTGGTGACTTTCGGTTTATTTAAAAAAAGATGGAAACACTTTACAAATTGGCAATCACTTTCAAGTTACCTCATCAAACAATCATATCAATCAACAACTTTATTAACGTATTATTTTGCTGCAGAAATGAGTTGTAATAGGTGGTGTTTTCATGGATTGTAAACACATAAAATAATTATCGAATAGCAGTTGTATAGAGGGTTGTTGTTGGGTGGTTTTGGAGCTGCAAAAAGTAATACAGAAACATTAATATAGCAGCCTTTTAAGAGGTTAAAGGTGGTGTATGAGTGTTTAAATAGGTGTGGTCTATGGTGGTGGCGGTGGTTTGTGATTTTGAACAAAGAAAAACGAACCAAGGTGTAGCATTCATGGTGTTTTACGACTGTTAACTGCATCAGTTTATGATAATACCTATTCGCTGGTTTTGGTTGTAACCCGGATAGAAACAAGGATTTACATAGTAGGAGTAGGGTGCTGGTGTGTGGTGGTTCATTAACCGTTACTTGCAGTAGCAGGTTAGCTTGTTACAACAGCAGCAATAATAATCTTCTGGTGGTTGTAATTGGAACAGAAAACGTGCTGTTACAGCGGTTTTTAAACAGGAATTATAACAACAGTATGAATGAGTGTATTGGTGGTTGATTTTTGATGCAAACGAAAGAAAGAAATCATTTAGAAACAAAAGCATATCATATGCAGCTGCAAGATGGGGTTCTAAGATGATGATGATGGTTGTTTTAGGTGATTATAGATAAAGAGTAAAAATAAAGTGAAACGGGTTTTTTTTCTTTGGATTTCTCTTTTATTTCTTGAATAGCAGTAATGGATTTATAACGTGCAAGTAAGTGATCTTATGCAGTAACAATAATTGATTGAAGATTGGGTTGTAGTGATCGTGGTCGACAGTGAAGCACGGGTAGGAGAGAAAACGAACAAGGAAGAAGAAAAAGGAGTAGAGTAGATAGTTAAAGTAGATAGGGATATATAACCAACTTAATTTAATCATTTATTTTGTATATTAAGTTAAATATTAATAATAATTAAATACAATAATTTATATATTATATCTAATATTAATAATAAGTACAATAACATTAATATTGTTAATATTAATAACAATAACAATATTAATGATAATAATAATAAATAATAATAATAATTATTATATACATATAATAACTATATAATAATAATAATAATAATAAGACTAAATGTAATAATGATAATAATAATTTATAATACTAATAATAATAGTATAAATGTATAAAGAATATATAATTTTTGATAATAATAATATTTATAAAAATGATACTAAAAATGATACTAATAATGATGATATTCAAAAATGATAATAATTAATGATAATATTCATAATACTATTATAATAGCTATTTATATTAATAATGATAATAATTTTATTAGTAATAATAATAATATATCAATTTATATATCAAGTTTCATATTCGCATATTATATTTATAGTATTGACTTTGATATTAATATTGAAAATAACAACAATATTACTATACCATTTATTTTAACTTATGATTTAAATTTAATATATTACAATTACATATTTTTAACTATGTGATATATAATGACATATATTCAATATTTAATATTCATTTATTTTATATATGTATTACAATATACATATAATATTAATTATGTTTAAGAGTCATATATATTTATATATGTATATATATATATATATATATATATATATATGTACATATTTATCTACAAATAATTGTTCGTGAGTCGTCGAGAATGGTAAAAGGGCAAATGTATTCATGTAACTGTTCCAAAGTTTTCGAGACTCAACATTTCAGACTCTGAATATCGTGTCGAAATCATATAAGATTAAGTTTAAATTTGGTCGAAAATTCCCGGGTCATCACAACCTCCATCGACAACAAAGTACAACCTACACTGAGACGACCCGTCCCAATCCATAAGGACGAATACAATAACATATGGATACATCGCGAGGTATTTGACCTCTATATGATACACTTTACAAACATTACATTCGTTTTTAAAAAATAATTTTCATTACATCGAAAGATGACAGGCATGCATACCATTTCATAATATCCAAACTATAAATGACCTAATCTGTCATTTACTTAACAATAATCTTTATCGAACTCAACAATTGGAATGCAACGTCTTTTGAAATATGGCATGAAAGACTCCAAGTAATATCTTTAAAATGAGCAAATGCACACGGAAGATTTCTTTAATACCTGAGAATAAACATGCTTTCAAGTGTCAACCAAAAGGTTGGTAAGTTCATTAGTTTATCATAATTAATCATTTCCATAATTTTAATAGACCACAAGATTTCATTTATTCAATAATCATACACTCGTAAGTGTTTAAAATTCATTCGTATGGATTGAACACCTGGTAACTGACCTTAACAAAATGCATCTAGAATATCCCCATATATAATCATCGAAGTACTAAAGTAGTTCAAATTCTCTAACTGGGGCGTGTCACAGCCCATAGATCTATCTTTAGGATTCGCGTCAATTGGTGGAAATTATAATAAACACCAATTCTTAGGTTACCAAGTTCAACAAGGGCAATATCCGGCATAACAATTTAACCATAGAATGTAGTTTCGATTACTTGTGTCTATTTCGTCAATCATTTATAAAAGCGCATGTATTCTCAGTCCCAAAAATATATATTGCAAAAGCATTTAAAAAGGGAGCAAATGAAACTCACTATACTGTATTTCGTAGTAAAAATACATATGATGTCATTGAACAAGTGCAAGGTTGGCCTCGGATTCACGAACCTATATTAAGTGTATATATATTAAGTGTATATATATATATATATATATATATATATATATATATATATATATATATATATATATATATATATATATATATATATATATATGTTGGTCAATAACTGTCTAATAATTTAGGTCAGATCATAGTGTATCACAATCCTAATGCTCGAGACTAATATGTAAAAGTCAACAAAAGTCAATTTGACTCAAAATGATTTTCAAAATTTATGCACGATTATTATATAGTTTAAATATCGTCGTTTTATATTTTTAAATATTTTTAAAAGATTTTATTAAAGTAAATAATATAATTCATTTATTATTAAAATTTATATAATAAAAATATACTTTTATATATCTTAAGTAATAAAATTTATAAAGTCCATTTAATATGATAAAAATAATATGATAGGTAGTATTAATGTAGTTATATTACACGTAGTAAAATATCTTTGTATTACATATTTATTTGATAAAATAATATCGATAATAATAATAGTAAATAAAAGTTGTATTATTTTGTAATAATAATAATTATTATTCTACTAATAAGAAATAACAATATTTATATTTACGAAAAATAATATTATGAATAAATGATAATTCTTATTAATAATAATAATGAATTTTTATATTAACAATGATATTCCTATAAAAAAATGATATTTGTAAAAATGATATTTTTAATATTAATAATATTTTTAATAATAATAGTGATAAAAGTAATGAAAAACGATAATTTTATCTAAATCAATATCTTACAATATTTTAAATTTCATCATGATACCCATACTCATTATTTCCAAATCGATTTGTTTAATAGCTTTTAATCGTCATTTATATCGCGTTCATATTAATGATAATAATAGTAATCATAATAATTAGATATTACTAATATTAGTTTTAATTATAATAATACTAATAATAATAAATATTATGATAATATTAATGATAATATTAATAACTATTTTAATGATAATAATAATTCTAATTATAACTTTGACGATAATAACAATAGTAATAATAATAAAAATAACAATTTTTAATGATAATATCTTTTATTGATAATGTTAATAATAATAATAATAATAATAATAATAATAATAATAATAATAATAATAATAATAATAATAATAATAATAATAATAATAATAATAATAATTGGATAAAAACTAGAACGACTATAATAACGATGATAATAATAATCATTTTTAATAATAATACAAAAATTCAATTGACTATAACTTCTAATCCGTTCATCGAAACCATTCGATATCTAAATGAAAAGTTCTTAATTTTTCGCTAGCTTTCCAACGACATGCATATCTTATACCTTATCTCAACTGCATATGTAACTAATTCAGGATTCAACATAACCTATTTAACGACAATAACAAAAGTACAAGCATGCATACTCCTATATACTCGAGCACTAGTCAGGGTTACACTATTAATATGTAAAAATTAAATTATGAGTGCTTACGTATCAATATTGAGATTCAATATTGCAGGAAAGGTACTTAGACACTACGGAAATAATAAACACTTGATTGACCTCACGAGCATACCCATGAACCATACCCATAACTTCCATAGCTATAACCCATAATTTCCTTAGCTCTGCCCCGCTTGTAAAAATCCGTTTTGAAAATAAAGCATTCATGATCTCGTCGTAGTATTTTATGTATACTACTTAATGGTAGTAAAATACTACTAATAGTAATAATAAGATTAACAATAATATTAATCTTAATAATAATAATTATAATTTATATATATATATATATATATATATATATATATATATATATATATATATATATATATATATATATATATATATATATATATATATATATATATAAATATACAGAGAATGCGAGAGACAGATGATGAAAAAAAATAAATTACAAATCAAACTCGTTCGATATTTAAAGGAACTTGACATCCACCTACTTCCTATTTCACATTCAATCATTCATTTCATTCATGCCGACACTTTTTTTTATGTAACATAAATATTTATATATTAATATTTAATCTTTATAATTAATTAAATATAATATTATATTTACGTGCGTAGTAAAAATGTAATTCTTACTAAAATGACTCTTATGTTGTCACTCGACTCATATACCACTTTCTGTTTTTCGAGCGCACTTTCGTACGTTTAGAAAACTAGCCTTTTACGTTACGCGACGTGTACCTTTAATAATAATTTGACTTATTTATCAAAAATTTACTTTATGAAAATGTATCTTATAAAATTTGAGCGTCGTGGTCATTTGCTTCTATAAATCAATGACTCGTTGTTTACCAAAATATATTATTTTAAATTGGGACGTTTTATGACTAAGTTAAAATATATATTTTTATTATATATTTGAATTATTTTAACTAATGATATAATATTTAGTCTTTCAAAACCAAATATATTTCAAAATTCGTTTTATATGATTTCACTCGTTTTATATAATAGTAGTTATTTTACCAATAATGTTTTTAATATGAAAACTAAATAGTCGGTTTATCAAGGGACACAAGTTAATCAAAGTAAAGTACACTTTTGAAATTTAAATAGAAATGATTACTAACTTTTGACTAACTCTCGTTAATGATACTTTTGTAAATCACTTTTACCAAATATTCCGGATACCGTTAAAAAGGAAAGGTTTTCTAAATCAAAGTGGACCTCTCAACAGAGACTCGTAATCATAAATCAATGTATCTGATAAATCAATCATTTGAAATTATCTTCTAATTCCATCGATAATCATATTGAAACAAATACGTTCACGTAAAGTATTATACGTTTAATACTTTGTTAACGTTCTCAAGTTATAATATATATATATATATATATATATATATATATATATATATATATATATATATATATATATATATATATATATATATATATATATATATATATATATATATATATATATATACATATACATATTCATATTCAATTATATAATGGTTCGTAAATCGTCGGAATTTGGTCGAGTTTAAATGAATGTATAAACATAGTTTAAAATTCTTGAGATTTAACTTAACAAACTTTGCTTATCATTTCGGAATAATATAAAGATTGAAGTTTAAATTTGGTCGGAAATTTCCGGGTTGTCACAGTACCTACCCGTTAAAGAAATTTCATCCCCGAAATTTGATAGAGGTCGTCACGGCTAACAATGAGAATGTTATTATGACAATTATGAGTTGATAAATAGAGTTTTATCATCATTGATTGATATGGATAAAGCAATTTGATTATATGAAGAGTACGAGTGAAGCTATCACTAATTGGTGAAATGAGTATGTATAGATTCGTCATATCTTTTGACGTAGATAGGATTGATTCCAAGTTCAAGAGATTTGGGAAAAATCTTCATAATGAGATTTGATTCTTCGATAATCAAGGAAATTAGAATTCGCTTTTAATGCGATCATCTATTTTGATTGCTCTGTCGGATCTTTTACTATAAATTATCAGAGCCACTCATGTGCCGTTGGGGGTGGTGGGGCAAACCTCATTGAGGACGATGAGTCCCTAAGGGGGGTGAATGTAACACCCTAGGAAAATCCTACATTGCCCACACACATGAGTGATCATGGGATTATAATGTAATACTCACGCTTAAATGACACAACGCGTTTTGGGATCACAGGCTGAGCAGAAGTGTGAGTACGTTGTGGTTAAGCGTGCTCGGGCGAGAGCACTACCAGGATGGGTGACCTCCTGGGAAAGTGCATCTCGTGTGTGGTCGCCAAGAAAAAGCCGTGCGCCTGCGGGCAAAGCGGACAATATTGTGGTCATGTTAAGCTGGGGTATTACATAAATCTACCCCTCTTTTGTTTCTTTACGACTCACTCCTTCTATTCTTTCTTCCTCAACTCATATTTTAAAGTATTCGTCAACATGCTTCATCCAGTTCTGATCCTTGCTATACTCCTATCTTTCATATCTGTCATTCTTCTTTTTCATCTACCACCGAAGGATTTTATTTACTTTTACTATTACCTTGAGGTTATAGTATTTTTAATTCTCCCGTGCCTTTACGTTGCAATACGTATTGATATGCACGGTTTGTAATTTACGTGTTGTTGTCGAACTTTATATTTTCTTTTATATTCAAGAGTTCCATACTTTTGTCTCCTCTTCCCTACTTCAAGTCAAGCGAATAATGGTCCAGAATTCGTAGGTATGGATTTCGAAATGAATATAGTTAATGTTCCAAGAAAGAAATTATAATAGTACGGTCTTGATTTGTCAAATTACCAGAATACCCTGGAAAAGACCGAATCATCAAGAAAATATTTTCTTGATATTTTAGAGGTTAAATAGAATACAAGAGTCGTGTAACATGGCACATGATGACGTTTTGATCTGTGAATCATCACGTTCCATTTAGAAACTCAGCATGACTTACTGTAATATAATCACGTTGATCAAGTGTAATTATATTATACTAACTCATGCTTCAGCTCCCAACACTACTTCAGAAATATTCCTATTTTAAACTCGAATGTTTCAGAATTTAGAAACTAAAATAGTTTCTTTTATGATGTAATGCAGATAGCGCGAAGAGGTAAATGATTTCAGATAAGAATAGTTATGGAATACCTTCAGAAATATGAAGGATATTTATAGTGAAAGATACGATGATATCTTAGAATTTCTAATATCAGAGGATGATGAAGAATATTGTCCGCAAGGGTTTAGAGTCAGGAGCAAGGTATTCGTTAATGACTTCAGTAGCTACTAAATCATTTAGATTCTTTGAAGGCAGGTTTAGTCTTTGTGATTTGTCCACAGCCTCTTTCATACTTTGCTCAATCCGTTTTCCAGTTCAAAACCTTCTCTTTTTCTGAACTTTGCCAACACACTACTCTTTATCATCAAACTTTTTACTGTTAAGATCGTTTATAGTTTTTGCTGGTTCATCAGCATTTTGAAAACTAGTTCGCAGTTTGGGTGTTTTTTTCAGAAATTTCACATTCGAAGTATGTAAATGTAGGAGATAGACGTTATATGTACACATATAATTGTTGGCGTAGACATGCTGTGAGATTTAAAATTACTGATTGCTAATTCCTGATGATTCGTATGGCAATTCTCGTTACAAGGTGCAGATAAGTAAATGATGGGATCTTGATAAATATAATGATTTTTTTTTTAGAAAATCCTAGATCATTACGGTTGCTGATAAGTTTACTACTAATGTAGTGGAATATAAAAGGTTCCCCGATAACAAAAGGGTAATTGCATATATTAGGGTTATAATAAGGTTACTCTGAATGAAAAAATCAGAGTTGGCTTGCTGGAGCTGTGACAGAATTTGCTACTTTGAAAAAGATTCGCATGGTTATTTTTGCTAATAAATACCAAAGGATTTGACGTGAGTACGTGTTAAACTTTTACTTAGGTTTCAAGAGTTCTCCAGATGTATGATTGTGAATAACATGTGATTGGATCATCATCTCGATTGTTCATTATTTGAAATGTCTTTAGGAATTTCGAGGGGTTTGAACACAGATTGTAATCATTAATATACATATGATGTTCTAGCACAGTTTTGAAGTCAAAGTATAACTTCAAAAGATGTAGGAATCTAAGAGTGACGCCTTCTGTTAAATCTTGACTTGGATTTTGATTTGTCGAAAATTAGAATATGTAATCAAATTTGGATGAGAATGTTTATTTTGATTGCTATGAAAGAATGTGTATCGTTGTGAAGATAGTGAGTATAGTTGATAATTGTTGAATCAGAATCGAAGAATATAACATATTAATTGTGAATTTATATATCTCTTGGGTATTACATACCCGTTAAAAAAATTTCACAATTAATATTTTGTACAAAAGAATTTTATTACAGTCTTTATGAAAATATATATATGTATATTTTCTTTAGACGTAACGTAGATTTAATGAGTTAATATTAAATTAAATTCATTTGATTTACGGTTGAAACTAGAATTGAATAATCCCTAAAGACTTTAGAAATTACATAACTTCTACGGAGTATTTATTCATTGAAATTGAAATTATGAATTAATACTTTGTTATTTGTTGAAGCATGATGTTGGTTTTTTTTTTTTTTTTTTTTTTTTTGAAATTCTTGTTAGCTTCGCAAGGTACGCATGATGTTTTCTAGAGAGTTTCGAGTACATCGAAGATGAAAGTGTAAAATCAAATATGTAATTGATTAATACACTTGGTTTATTATGAATTTAAATTCATTGAGTTTGAAACAGAGATTGTAGTTAACAATGGTTAAGTCGTTAACGAAAGATGTACATCATTGCATATTAGTAATATGAATTAACCGAGTAGTATCTACCCTTATTCAATTCATTCATAATAGCTTAGTACGAAAAGATATAATATGGTTTCAAAATTTATATATATATATATAAGATATACATATAAATTCTTCAGTGGAAATGAGTTAATACTTCATAACTCGTTATTTCAGTATACTCATTAATGATTGTGATGTCGATATCGTCGATGATTATGGAGCTGGTGTAGCTTGTGGTGCTACAGGTGTTTCTACTATTGGTGATACTGATGGTGCTGCTGGTGGTACTACCGGTGGCGCTAGTATAACAAGTCTAGCTTGTAAATTACGCATCATTCTTGTCAGGGTTTCTATTCTTCCTTCTATCATTTTGGTTCACTCATCTGATTTATGGTTAGGGTTAGAATAGATAATCTCTAAGACTTTGGAGATTACATAATTGCCGCGGAGTGTTTCTCTAATGAAGTTATGAATCAACACTTCATCGTTTAATGTTGTTGGTATTCCTTGGTATTTACAGAGCGTATGACATTGATGTTCGTGGGACAGATTGTAAAATTGAGGTTTTCGACGCGGTTGTGGTTGCTGGTGGTAATGGTACTGTTGGCGTTAATGATGGTGGTACTGGTTATGCTGCTGCTGGTGTTTGTAACATTTGCACCATATTCTCCAAAGCCACTACCCGAGCGCGAAGCTCGTTGACTTCTTCTATTACACTGGGGTGATTGTCGGTTCGGACGAGCGGATAAATAAAATCTAGAATTTGATGTAGTATATAATCGTGACGAGATACTCTGGAAATGAGAGAGAAAATTGTGTTTCGGACAGGTTCGCCAGTAAGTGCTTCAGGTTCTTCGTCAAGAGGGCAATGTGGTGGATGGAAGGGATCGCCTTCTTCTTGTCTCCAATGATTAAGTAGACTACGAACCCAACCCCAATTCATCCAAAATAGATGATGGCTGATTGGTCGATCCATTCCGGTCACACTGCTTTCAGAGCTTGAGTGGGATTCCATTTCGGAATCCGAGGGACTTGAACTAATGACGAATTCCATTTCGTACGATTGAGTAAAGGATTTTCGATATGAAATGATTTTCGAATATTGAATGATATTCTAACTACATAGAATATATATATATATATATATATATATATATATATATATATATATATATATATATATATATATATATATATATATATATATATATATATATATATATATATATATCAAAAGATTTCGTAGATTACGGAGGAATTTAAGGAATATGTCAGGCAAAGTTTACTGTAATAGATACGATAAGATATGATTTAGCAGATACGCTAAGATATGAATTTTGTCTATACCCTATTCATGCAATCAATGCAGCAAGACGTGTCTAGACTAAGAATGATAAGCAAGTAATTTCTTGAGGATGATAAGTAGTTAATTTTTGACACAAAATGATAAGCAAAACTTTTGACATGCAGACACGGTCGAAGTCCAGACCTACTAATGCATCTAAACAAGTATCAGTTAGACACACTAATGCAGACCTGGTTCGCTAAGACCACCGCTCTGATACCATATGAGACGACCCGTCCCAATCCATAAGGACGAATACAATAACATATGGATACATCGCGAGGTATTTGACCTCTATATGATACATTTTACAAACATTGCATTCGTTTTTAAAAGACAATTTTCATTACATCGAAAGATGACAGGCATGCATACCATTTCATAATATCCAAACTATAAATGACCTAATCTGTCATTTACTTAACAATAATCTTTATCGAACTCAACAATTTGAATGCAACGACTTTTGAAATATGCCATGAAAGACTCCAAGTAATATCTTTAAAATGAGCAAATGCACAGCGAAAGATTTCTTTAATACCTGAGAATAAAGATCCTTTCAAGTGTCAACCAAAAGGTTGGTGAGTTCATTAGTTTATCATAATCAATCATTTCCATAATTTTAATAGACCACAAGATTTCATTTATTCAATAATCATACACTAGTAAGTGTTTAATATTCATTCGTATGGATTGAACACCTGGTAACCGACCTTAACAAAATGCATCTAGAATATCCCCATATATAATCATCGAAGTACTAAAGCAGTTCAAATTCTCTGACTGGGGTGTGTCACAGCTCATAGATCTATCTTTAGGATTCGCGTCAATTGGTGGCAATTATAATAAACACCAATTCTTAGGTTACCAAGTTCAACAACGGCGATATCCGGTATAACAATTCAACCATAGAATGTAGTTTCGATTACTTGTAAATATTTCGTCAATCATTTATAAAACGCATGTATTCTCAGTCCCAAAAATATATATTGCAAAAGCATTTAAAAAGGGAGCAAATGAAACTCACTATACTATATTTCGTAGTAAAAATACATATGACGTCATTGAACAAGTGCAAGGTTGGCCTCGGATTCACGAACCTATATTAAGTATATATATATATATATATATATATATATATATATATATATATATATATATATATATATATATATATATATATATATATATATATATATATATATATATATATATATATATATGTTGGTCAATAACTATCTAATAATTTAGGTCATATCATAGTGTATCACAATCCTAATGCTCGAGACTAATATGCAAAAGTCAACAGAAGTCAATTTGACTCAAAATGATTTCCAAAATTTATGCATGCTTATTATATAGTTTAAATATCGTCGTTTTATATTTTTAAATATTTTTAAAAGATTTTATTAAAGTAAATAATATAATTCATTTATTATTAAAATTTATATAATAAAAATATACTTTTATATATCATAAGTAATAAAATTTATAAAGTTCATTTAATATCATAAAAATAATATGATAGGTAGTATTAATGTAGTTATATTACACGTAGTAAAATATCTTTGTATTACATATTTATTTGATAAAATAATATCGATAATAATAATAGTAAGTAAAAGTTGTATTATTTTGTAATAATAATTATTATTATTCTACTAATAATAATAACAATATTTATATTTACGAAAAATAGTATTATGAATAAATGATAATTCTTATTAATAATAATAATGAATTTTTATATTAACAATGATATTCCTATAAAAAAAATTTGTAAAAATGATATTTTTAATATTAATAATATTTTTAATAATAATAGTGATAAAAGTAATGAAAAACGATAATTTTATCTAAATCAATATCTTACAATATTTTAAATTTCATCATGATACCCATACTCATTATTTCCTAATCGATTTGTTTAATAGCTTTTAATCGTCTTTTATATCGCGTTCATATTAATGATAATAATAGTAATCATAATAATTAGATATTACTAATATTAGTTTTAATTATAATAATACTAATAATAATAAATATTATGATAATATTAATGATAATATTAATAACTATTTTAATGATAATAATAATTCTAATTATAACTTTGACGATAATAACAATAGTAATAATAATAAAAATAACAATTTTTAATGATAATATCTTTTATTGATAATGTTAATAATAATAATAATAATAATAATAATAATAATAATAATAATAATAATAATAATAATAATAATAATAATAATAATAATAATAAGTATAAGTATAATAATAATAATAATAATAATAATAATAATAATAATAATAATAATAATAATGATAATAATAATAATAATAATAATAACAATAATAATAACAATAATAATAATAATAATAATAATAATAATAATAATAATAATAATAATAATAATAATAATAATAATAATAATAATAATAATAATAATAATAATAATAATAATAATAATAATAATAATTGGATAAAAACTAGAACGACGATAATAACGATGATAATAATAATCATTTTTAATAATAATACAAAAATTCAATTGACTATAACTTCTAATCCGTTCATCAAAACCATTCGATATCTAAATGAAAAGTTCTTAATTTTTCGCTAGCTTTCCAACGACATTCATATCTTATACCTTATCTCAACTGCATATGTAACTAATTCAGGATTCAACATAACCTATTTAATAAGAATAACAAAAGTACAAGCATGCATACTCCTATATACTCGAGCACTAGTCAGGGTTACACTATTAATATGTAAAAATTAAATTATGAGTGCTTACGTATCAATATTGAGATTCAATATTGCAGGAAAGGTACGTAGACACAACGGAAATGATAAACACTAGATTGACCTCACGAGCATACCCATGAACCATACCCATAACCTCCATAGCTATAACCCATAATTTCATTAGCTCTGCCCCGCTTGTAAAAATCCGTTTTGAAAATAAAGCACTCATGACCTCGCCGTAGTATTTTATGTATACTACTTAATGGTAGTAAAATACTACTAATACTAATAATAAGATTAACAATAATATTAATCTTAATAATAATAATTATAATTTATATATATATATATATATATATATATATATATATATATATATATATATATATATACAGAGAATGCGAGAGACAGATGATGAAAAAAAATGAATTACAAATCAAACTCGTTCGATATTTAAAGGAACTTGACATCCACCTACTTCCCATTTCACATTCAATCATTCATTTCATTCATGCCGACACTTTTTTTTATGTAACATAAATATTTATATATTAATATTTAATCTTTATAATTAAATAAATATAATATTATATTTACGTGCGTAGTAAAAATGTAATTTTTACTAAAATGACTCTTACGTTGTCACTCGACTCATGTACCACTTTCGATTTTTCGAGCGCACTTTCGTACGTTTAGAAAACTAGCTTTTTACGTTACGCGACGTGTACCTTTAATAATAATTTGACTTATTTATCAAAAATTTACTTTATGAAAATGTATCTTATAAAATTTGAGCGTCGTGGTCATTTGCTTCTATAAATCAATGACTCGTTGTTTACCAAAATATATTATTTTAAATTGGGACGTTTTATGACTAAGTTAATATATATATATATATATATATATATATATATATATATATATATATATATATATATATATATATATATATATATATATATATATATATATATATATATATATATATATATCTATATATCTATATAGATATATCTATATATCTATATAGATATATCTATATATCTTTATATATATATATATATATATATATATATATATATATATATATATATATATATATATATATATATATATATATTTATTTATTTATTTATTTATTTAGAATCGTAAATTTGTACATAATAAATATATTTGAATTATTTTAACTAATGATATAATATTTAGTCTTTCAAAACCAAATATATTTCAAAATTCGTTTTATATGATTTCACTCATTTTATATAATAGTATTTATTTTACCAATAATGTTTTTAATATGAAAACTAAATAGTCGGTTTATCGAGGGACACAAGTTAATCAAAGTAAAGTACACTTTTGAAATTTAAACGAAAATGATTACTAACTTTTGACTAACTCTCGTTAATGATACTTTTGTAAATCACTTTTACCAAATATTCCGGATACCGTTTAAAAGGAAAGGTTTTCTAAATCAAAGTGGACCTCTCAACAGAGACTCGTAATCATAAATCAATGTATCTGATAAATCAATCATTTGAAATTATCTTCTAATTCCATCGTTAATCATATTGAAACAAATACGTTCACGTAAAGTATTATACATTTAATACTTTGTTAACGTTCTCAAGTTATAATATATATATACATATACATACATATACATATTCATATTCAATTATATAATGGTTCGTGAATCGTCAGAATTTGGTCGAGTTTAAATGAATGTATAAACATAGTTTAAAATTCTTGAGATTTGTAACGACCCGACAAAATCGTCATTGACGGCGCCGTCTACTTAGGTCCTGTTACGTGGTCATGAGTCTTTAAAACAACGTTTGACTAAAAAGTATGTCGCATTCATTTCAAAAGTAAAGATGTTTCAAGGTTTACAAGTAGTTCGACAACTAGTTACGTTACAAAGTTTAGAGTACAATTGAAACATGTGCGACACAATTTAAAAGTAGCCAAAAGACGCTCCACGTATGCATGTATACTCGACATCCAAGCAAGTATCAAAAGTAAAGAGCGGAAGCATGAATCACAAAACATCAAGGACCTGAGAAAAACATAGAAATTTGTCAACAAAAAACGTTGGTGAAATCATAGGTTTAAGTAAGTAGGTACAAGTGAACCACACGATTTGTAACATTGATATAATAGTAAACCATTCTAAAATTTGTTTCATGAGCACCCAATTATCAATGATTAACATTCCTTCCATAGAACCCCATCACAATAGCGTTAGAACAAATACTGTTTCTCGAAAATATATTTCATTCGTAGACGGTAGTGAACCGTCTGAATGAGGGTTTGTCAAACCCATATGGCCATATAACATAAGTTCTTGCTTACACCCGGCAAGGGTAACTAATGATAATCGAATTGAGGATTTTCGTTCAAACTCGTATGTAGAATGTTTATTTCCTGTACTTGTGTTCACTTAGTAAAAAGAAACGTTTATGTTTTCTCATCCCAATTGTAAGTTCAAAAGAGTAAAATTGGGACTATGATCTCACCTTGAGTGCACGTATGTAAAAGTACTTCAACAAGTAAACGTGTGCAAGAACGAACACTAGTCTTGACCTAAACAAATAGATTTGTATCAATATCGGTAAACACGGTCGGTCAAAATGTTCAATTAGTCCTATGGCTCGTTACGACTCGATTATAATAGTATGTGAAACAAATTGTCATGTTTCATGCAAGATACAAGTATAAAAGCATGTTAGAACGATTGTACAAACATTTGGTTAAGTTTGGTTAAAAGTAAGCTTTGGTCGGGTCAAAGTCAATGAAAAAGTCAACACGTTTGGGTCGGGTCCCGATCTATTTTTCTGAGGTTTTTATTCATATATAAGCATGTTAGAATAAGTTACATGTGAATCAGAGGTGCGTAGCATAGCAAACATTTTTCGTAAAAGTGTAGGCTTGGTCAGAACCCAAGCACGGAAAATGCCGCGCTGCGACCAAAGAGGGTCGCGCCGCGACATTTAACGTGGTCTGGTGCCTGGTCAGTTTCAATTGTTCAAGTCAAAATTCAATCTTCAATTTAGCACAATTCACAAACCGTAAACACTTAGAACACGTATCTTATATCGTTGGAAAGGTAATTTGATGAGGAACACAACTAAACACATTTCATCAATCAAAAGCATCATTTGCAAAAATCGAATTTACAAGTTGAAAGTTCATTAAATGTTCACCATAAATGCTTTCAAATTCATAAATGCACTTTGATGATTCGGGAACTAAATACACACATGTGATACGCCGTTTCGTAGATAATTACGCATACAATGCAACTAAACACTTACCAACAACAATTCATGGCATTCAATGCATCAAATGTTCATATTTAGTTCTATCAAACCCTAACCAACATCACCAACATCAATAATCAAGTTTATGAAGTTTTCTAAAACAACCTACACATCAAATTGAAGCTACTGATGCTAGTAACACAATTAAAACATGCACTTATAACATTTAACAACATTCAAGCAACCAAATCACCAAATCAAACACACCAAAGTTCAAGTTCATGCTAGTTGCTTAAAATAACGAGATCGAACATATAAATCATATATTCATGTTAGACTTGAGCCATAGACACTAATTAACACTTTTACATGTAAAAAGCATCGAGAACACAAAATCTAGTGATTTTAGAAAGTTACCCAAATGCAATAAAGTTGGTATGGATTTGAAGAGGAAGATGCAAGGATTCCGAATACGTAATTTGTTTGGATTGGTGCTTGCTCGATTTGATTTAGATGATGAATCTTTGGATTGGTGTTTGAGAGAATTTGGTGAAAGTATTAAAGAAAAAGTAAAATGAAATGGAAAAAGAAAGGAGGTGGGTGTGACTAGTCCATCTAGTCACATCTTTGTTCAATTGGCGAAACTAGTCCCTCGAGTTCGGTTGCGGGTGCGTGAATTACCTAAACGAGATAATTTAAACGCGTATCAACGGAAAGTGTTATAATTATATAACGGACTTTAGAATAAGTAAACGGAAAAGTAAACAGAAAAAGGCGGGATGTTACATTACCTACTCTTTAAAAGAAATTTTTTTTTCCGAAATTTAAGTAGGCGTAGTAGTCGTTGTTTCTTCCTCGAGATCTTGCGTTTCCGAATTCATGAATAGATGAGGATACTTCCTTTGCATTTGATCTTGTCTTTCCCAAGTAAACTCGAGTCCCCTTTCGGCATTCCAACGGACCTTGACAATTGGAATTTGGCTTTGTTTTAACGTTTTGACAGAGGTGTCCACAATTTCAACCGGTTCCTCCACGAAATGAAGTTTGTCATCAATGGAAAGCTCCTCGAGAGGGATGACGATATCGGGTTCGGCAAGGCACTTTTCAAGTTGGATACATGGAAGTTAGGATGAACGGAGCTCAATTGAGGCAGAAGATCTAAACGATAAGCAACGGTTCCAACACGCTCTAAGATTTCGAAAGGACCAATATACCGTGGATTTAGCTTCCCGCATTTCCCGAAACGAATTACACCTTTCCAAGGTGAAACTTTTAACATTACGCGATCACCGACTTGAAACTCAAGGTCGTTGCATCGTTTGTAGGTATAGCTCTTTTGACGACTTCGGGCTGTCCTAAGCCTATCTCGGATTTGAACGATCTTCTCGGTTGTTTCATGAATGAGTTCGGGTCCGGTGATTTGTGTGTCGCCTACTTCGGCCCAACAAAGAGGTGAACGACATTTTCGGCCATATAAAGCTTCGAATGGTGCGGCGTTAATACTAGCGTGATAACTATTGTTGTAGGAGAATTCGGCGAGAGGCAAGTGCTTATCCCAAGCTTTTCCAAAGTCGACAACTCAAGCTCGTAGCATGTCTTCCAAGGTTTGAATTGTGCGTTCGCTTTGTCCATCGGTTTGTGGATGATATGCGGTGCTCATGTCTAAACGCGTTCCCAATGCTTCTTGTAAGGTACGCCAAAATCTAGTAACAAAACGGCCATCTCGGTCGGAGATAATCGATAAGGGTACACCGTGTCGGGCTATGATTTCTTTAATGTAAAGTTGTGCGAGTTTCTCCATGTTGTCGGTTTCCTTCATGGCTATGAAGTGCGCGGATTTGGTGAGACGGTCAACAATAACCCAAATAGTATCATAACCGCCAACCGTCTTTGGTAGTTTGGTGATAAAATCCATCGTTATCCTTTCCCACTTCCATTGCGGGATTTCGGGTTGTTGAAGTAGTCCGAACGGTCTTTGATGTTCGGCTTTGACTTTGGAGCAAGTTATGCACTTTCCAAGATAAGTAGCAACGTCCTTTTTAATGTTCGTCCACCAATATTGTTCTTTGAGGTCGTGGTACATCTTATTGGCACCGGGTTGAATCGAATATCTTGACTTATGGGCTTCGTCTAAAATAAGGCTTCGCAAGTCCCCATAACTAGGCACCCAAATTCTTCCGGCGAAATATCGGAGTCCGGTTCCATTAACTTCGAATCGAGAGGTGAGGACATTCAAGTGTTCGAGAGAGATGTTTTCATCTTTGAGAGCCTCGTCTTGGGCTACACGAATTTGACTATTGAGGTTGGTGTGAATGGTGATGTTTAAAGCTCAGACACGAAGAGGCACCGCTCTTTCCTTTCGACTTAAGGCATCGGCTACTACGTTTGCCTTCCCGGGATGGTAACGAAGCTCACAATCATAATCGTTTAAAGTTTCAATCCACCGTCGTTGTCTCATGTTTAGTTGCTTTTGATCGAAAATGTGTTGAAGGCTTTTGTGATCGGTGAAGATAGTACTCTTGGTTCCATAAAGATAGTGTCTCCACATTTAAAGTGCGAAGACAACGGCTCTGAGTTCGAGATCATGTGTCGTGTAGTTTCGTTCATGAATTTTGAGTTGTCGGGAGGCATAAGCAATGACTTTCTTTTGTTGCATCAATACGCACCCAAAACTATGTTTCGAGGTGTCGCAATATACAACAAAATTATCATTGCCTTCGGGAAGTGACAAGATAGGAGTGGTGGTTAGCTTTATCTTCAAAATTTGAAATGCGGATTCTTGTTCGGTTGCCCAAATGAATTTCTTTCCCTTGTGAGTTAACGCGGTTAGAGGACGAGCAACCAAGGAGAAGTTTTTGATGAATCTACGATAGTATCCGGCGAGACCCAAGAATTAACGAATGTGAGTAGGGGTGGTAGGAGTCTCCCATTTACTAATGGCTTCGATTTTCGTTGGATCGACTTTAATACCTTGATCACTTACAACATGACCAAGAAATTGAACTTCCTTCAACCAAAATTCACACTTGGAGAATTTGGTATAGAGTCGTTCATGTCTCAAGAGTTCAAGCACAAGTCGGAGATGTTGTTCGTGCTCTTCTTCGCTTTTAGAATAAACCAAGATGTCATCGATGAACACAATAATGAATTTATCGAGATACGGTTTGCACACGCTGTTCATAAGGTCCATGAACACCGCTGGTGCGTTAGTGAGACCAAATGGCATAACAAATAATTCATAACTACCATAACGAGTTCGGAAAGCGGTTTTGGAGACATCTTCCCTCTTAACCCTTAATTGATGATAACCCGAGCGGAGATCGATTTTCGAATATACACAAGACCCTTGTAGTTGATCAAAGAGGTCATCGATGCGAGGAAGAGGGTATCGGTTCTTAACCGTCAATTTATTTAGTTCACGATAATCAATGCACATTCGTAGGGATCCGTCTTTCTTCTTAACGAACAAAATCGGAGCGCCCCATGGTGAATGGCTCGGTTGGATAAAACCACGGTCAAGTAGTTCTTGGATTTGACTTTGAAATTCTTGCATTTCGGATGGAGCAAGTCTATACGGTGCACGTGCTACGGGTGCAGCTCCCGGAATAAGATCGATTTGAAATTCTACCGGTCGATGAGGTGGAAGACCCGGAAATTCATTGAGAAATACATCGGAAAAGTCACTAACAATTGGCACATCATCGATACGTTTCTCATCAGACTCAACTTTCTTAACGTGGGCAAGGATCGCAAAACAACTCTTACGGAGTAGTTTTCTAACTTTAAGGCACGAAACAAGGTTGTAACATCCTGCGTTTTTCCGTTAAATTTAATTTTAACACCGTCTTTTTTTTTTAAAACATAATCTTTCGTATTTAAATTAATAGTTTCCGTGAGTAACGTTCATTATATTCCCGCTATTTAATTTTGACATCACCCGTTTACTCGAGCGTTTTAAAAATATTCGTTTGGTTAATTCCCGCACCCGCTTTGAAACTTGAGGGACAAATCTTGTCACTTGGCCAAATTGGAGCAACTAGTCACCACCTCCCACCAATATCTCCTCATTTCTTTTCTTTTTGATTTTTCTTTCACTCATCTCTTCTAAACTTACATCCTTTTCACCTTCAACATAAATTCATCATCTAAATTCGGATCGGGAAGCAAACTTCAAAACAAATTACATATTCGTGATCCTCTCTTCATCCTCTACATTTTGATACCAATTTCATCAAGTTTGGGTAACATTTCTAAAACACTAAATTTCTCTAAATTCGTTTTATATACTTGAAATTGTGTTAGTTAGTGTCTATGGCTCGTGTGTAACATGAATATATGTTTTGTTTGCTCGATTTGTGGTTTGGAGTAACTAGTTTGAGTTTTTGAAATGGGTTTGCTTAATCCTTGATTTTGGATGAGTTAATGTTGTTAGATTGTTAAAGTGCATGTTTTAATTGTGTTACTAGTATCATTAGCCACATTTTGATGTGTAGGTTGATTAAGAAAACTTCAAAAACCCGATTAATGATTTTGTGATGTTTGACTAGGGTTTGATAGTTCTTGACATGAACTTTTGATGCTTGAATGCCATGAAATGTTAATTGTTAGTGTTTAGTAGTAATGTATGTTTCATTACCTTCAAAACGGCATATCATATGTGTGAATTGGATTCCCAAAACTTAAAATGCGATTGATGAACTTGAAACTTTGAAAATGGACTTTTATTGATCACTTGATGAGATTTCGGCTATTGTAAATGATGTTTGTGATTGATGAATTGTGTTTAGTTGTATTCCTTGTAAAAATACCTTTCCGATGATATAAGATACATGTTCTAATTGTTTGCGGATCATAAAAATGTGATTGTTCGTGTTTTGGTTCGTGCATACTTTGAAAAACAGAAAAATGTCTGCCCAGATGGTGGCGCGGCGCGCTCCATCCCCGTGCGGCGCGCGAACTGGCCTGGCCAGAATTCTGCTCACTTTGTCACTTTTCACGCGAAATGTTTGACTAGCTATCGACCTCCGATTCACATGAAACTTGCTCTAATATGCTTATATATGAATAACTAGCATAGAAAAATAGTTCGGGACCCGACCCGAACGCGTTGACTTTTTCGTTGACTTTGACCAAGTTTGACTTTTAGTCAAACTTAACCAAACTTTTATACAATCATTCTAACATGCTTTTATACTTGTTTCTTGTATGAAACTTGACAACGTGATTCACATGCTATACTTAATCGAGTCGTAACGAGCCATAGGACTAATTGAACACATTTCACCCGACCTTGTGTCGTAACCGGTTAATTGATATAACTTACTTGTTTAGGTCAAGGCTAAGCAACTTTCATGCACACGTTTACTTGTTGAAGTACCTTTATACTCGTGCACTCGAGGTGAGATCATAGTCCCACTTTTACTCTTTTAAACTTACTTTTGGGATGAGAAAACATAAACGATTCTTTTGAACTAAGTGAACACAAGAACGGGAAAACAAACATTCTACATACGAGTTTAGAACGAAAATCCTCAATCCGATTATCATTAGTTACATCAGATGGTGTAAGCGAGAACTTATGTTATATGGCCATATGGGTTGACAACCCTCATCCTTGACGGTTCGCTACCGTCTACGGATGAAATATATTTTCGGGAACAGTGTTGTTCTAGCACTAATTGATGGGGTATTCAACGGACGGAACGTTAAGCTTTGATAATTGGGTGCTCGTGAATATTAACTTTTAGAATGTACTACTATTATTTCAACTTTGCAAATCTTGTGGTTCGACTTACTTTACTTTTACTCACTTACTCAAACCTATGATTTCACCAACGTTTTTGCGTTGACAGATTCTTCTATGTTTTCTCAGGTTTTCACATGGCTATTTGTTACACGCTTCCGCACTCTTTGATTACTTGATTGGAGTCTACCATGCATGCATACGCTAGGGATAGCATTTTTTTGGATTCAAACTTTTGTCTACTTACTTACGCTATTTATAGCAACTGTGGTTTCAAACTAATTATGTCGCAAGTTATTTCATTCATACTTTATAACTTTGTAAACTTAAACTTATTGTCGATCCGTTTGTTAAACTAAACTTTGTACCTTTCAAATGAACGCGACATAATTTTGGTCAAACGAGTCTCATATAGGGACTACGACCACGCAACGGGACCTAAGTTAACGACGCCGTCAATAACGGTTTTGGTCGGGTCGTTACAAGTGGTATCAGAGCGTTGTTTGTAGGGAACTAGGATGTGCATTAGTGTGTCTAACAGAGTCGTTAGGACGCATTAGTGAGTCTAGACTACAACCGGATAGTTAGCATTTGCATTCTGACATACATTTGCTATAGATAGCACTTACTTGACTACTTGTGCATTATACTTGAATCATTCTTAGGCAAACTTTTTAATGGTACCCAACCTTCATCATACGAACTCGTATTCCGCCACTTTTTGGTAACACACGTAAATTCATGATTCGTACACGTATGGATGACGACGACTTCATTAGTCACACTTGTTCGGGAACTCTGTCTCCCGGATTGTTATTTGCCACCGTTTCAACTTACTATCGGTTTCCCACTGGTGTTTCTTACTATCTACTTTTTGGTGTTACTACCATCACTACTCTAGGTGAGTATCGTCATCAACATTTATCACTACGGTTGCGTGCTACTCGTTATCATGACTCGTTACTCTTTTCATACCTGAATACCTTATTGTCTGACTCGAACCACATTGACGTGAACAATCATTTATACACTTCCCTCGGGGAACGCTTCTTTATAGTTGCACTAATTCTTTCGATTCAATACGAGTCACTTTAGAGACGTCGTTACACTTTGTTTATTTTAAACTTCACGATTACATGAACTTGAATCTATAGAGTGATGTGGGAATGGAGGTATGAGTTAGCGTAATATAACGACACTCGATCAACGTGGTTATATTACGGTAAGACATACCAAAGTTCTAGTGACACGTGATGGTGGTTAGACTCGATCAACCTAATCACCACCATGTGCCATGTACATGACTTCATCCTTTCATGTTTGGACATCTGAAAACTCCGAAAGTACTGACAACAACCATACCGGGGACACACCTTCGAATATTGTCGAACCATATTTATGTTTCCGAATGAATGACGAATTCTTTCAACTTCAAACATACGTTATACATGAATACTATCTCGTCCTCGCACAGTCTTATTGACTAACTACAATTTACTCGTTATGCTCACATCGGGGCGGGAACTTCTTTTGCATCACCCTCGTACTTCCGGTTCAGGAGGTCCTTATTCTAAATTCTCAATGGAGAGCGACTCTTCACGTCATACAAGTATTCGCCGCGAGGGTGGATAGTCCTAACAATCGTTTTCAAAACCCGATAAGAACTTGCCCCGACGAACGTTTTTAGAAACCGATAAATCTTCCGCGACGCGAATTTTCTTGAGAAACTTGTCCTAGCTAACGTTTTCAATTCCTAGCAAACTTGTTCAATATGCCTTAGGGAAATATACCCCGTTTCGGATCGAGATCCTCGTTTCACTTCTAGATTTTGGAGTACCTTACAAAAAGCCTCGGGACCGCGTTTAGACATGAGTACCGCGTACCATCCACAACCCGACGGACCGAACAAACATGCGATTTAAACCTTGGAAACCATAATACAAGTTTGTATTACCAACTTCAAATTTACTTGAGAAAAGTATTTTCCTTTAACCGAATCCTCGTACTACAATGATTTTCATTCGAGTTTTAACGTCACACCTTTTGAAACCACATGTGACCGGAAACGTCATCCTCCTTTTTGTCGAAACCAAGTAAACGATGATCAATTCACCGGGGCCGAGCTTATTCATGAGCAATCGAGAGGATTTATTCATATTCAAGCAAGACCCAACGCGACTCGTAATCACCAGGAGCTATGCCGATGTTACACGTAAACCTTTCGAATTCCATGGGAAACCGCGTCACGTTAAAAGTCGCACTTTGAGGAGGTGCAATCCGTTTCGGGAAAACGTAGGAAGCTAAATCCGCGATATTTTGATCCTTTAAATTCTTGGGGTGTTTTGGACCCGTCGCTAGCCGTTTAGACTTTTCTGACTCATTTTGGGTCTCCGTTTATCCTACATTCGATGTATCAACTCAAAGACGTGTTTTGCGAAACGAGAACTTGTTATCTCCTTTGATGAACTCACTATCGACGATAACCCTCACTTCCTAGGAGGACCGGTTGAAACCATAAATCGTGAAGCCAAACCTTAAAACAACATATGATCCCGACCGTCAAAATTCGTTGAAATACCCTAGGACGTACTTCTCCCTCACTCGTAGAATTGGCAACGCAAGATCTCGAGGAAGATTCAACAACTACTACTTCCAACTAAATTTCGGGACGAAATTTCTTTTGAGGTGTGGATAATGTAACATCCCGCGTTTTTCCGTTAAATTTAATTTTAACACCGTCTTTTTTTTTTTAAAACATAATCTTTCGTATTTAAATTAATAGTTTCCGTGAGTAACGTTCATTATATTCCCGCTATTTAATTTTGACATCACCCGTTTACTCGAGCGTTTTAAAAATATTCGTTTGGTTAATTCCCGCACCCGCTTTGAAACTTGAGGGACAAATCTTGTCACTTGGCCAAATTGGAGCAACTAGTCACCACCTCCCACCAATATCTCCTCATTTCTTTTCTTTTTGATTTTTCTTTCACTCATCTCTTCTAAACTTACATCCTTTTCACCTTCAACATAAATTCATCATCTAAATTCGGATCGGGAAGCAAACTTCAAAACAAATTACATATTCGTGATCCTCTCTTCATCCTCTACATTTTGATACCAATTTCATCAAGCTTGGGTAACATTTCTAAAACACTAAATTTCTCTAAATTCGTTTTATATACTTGAAATTGTGTTAGTTAGTGTCTATGGCTCGTGTGTAACATGAATATATGTTTTGTTTGCTCGATTTGTGGTTTGGAGTAACTAGTTTGAGTTTTTGAAATGGGTTTGCTTAATCCTTGATTTTGGATGAGTTAATGTTGTTAGATTGTTAAAGTGCATGATTTAATTGTGTTACTAGTATCATTAGCCACATTTTGATGTGTAGGTTGATTAAGAAAACTTCAAAAACCCGATTAATGATTTTGTGATGTTTGACTAGGGTTTGATAGTTCTTGACATGAACTTTTGATGCTTGAATGCCATGAAATGTTAATTGTTAGTGTTTAGTAGTAATGTATGCTTCATTACCTTCAAAACGGCATATCATATGTGTGAATTGGATTCCCGAAACTTAAAATGCGATTGATGAACTTGAAACTTTGAAAATGGACTTTTATTGATCACTTGATGAGATTTCGGCTATTGTAAATGATGTTTGTGATTGATGAATTGTGTTTAGTTGTATTCCTTGTAAAAATACCTTTCCGATGATATAAGATACATGTTCTAATTGTTTGCGGATCATAAAAATGTGATTGTTCGTGTTTTGGTTCGTGCATACTTTGAAAAACAGAAAAATGTCTGCCCAGATGGTGGCGCGGCGCGCCCCATCCCCGCGCGGCGCGCGAACTGGCCTGGCCAGAATTCTGCTCACTTTGTCACTTTTCACACGAAATGTTTGACTAGCTATCGACCTCCGATTCACATGAAACTTGTTCTAATATGCTTATATATGAATAACTAGCATAGAAAAATAGTTCGGGACCCGACCCGAACGCGTTGACTTTTTCGTTGACTTTGACCAAGTTTGACTTTTAGTCAAACTTAACCAAACTTTTATACAATCATTCTAACATGCTTTTATACTTGTTTCTTGTATGAAACTTGACAACGTGATTCACATGCTATACTTAATCGAGTCGTAACGAGCCATAGGACTAATTGAACACATTTCACCCGACCTTGTGTCGTAACCGGTTAATTGATATAACTTACTTGTTTAGGTCAAGGCTAAGCAACTTTCATGCACACGTTTACTTGTTGAAGTACCTTTATACTCGTGCACTCGAGGTGAGATCATAGTCCCACTTTTACTCTTTTAAACTTACTTTTGGGATGAGAAAACATAAACGATTCTTTTGAACTAAGTGAACACAAGAACGGGAAAACAAACATTCTACATACGAGTTTAGAACGAAAATCCTCAATCCGATTATCATTAGTTACATCAGATGGTGTAAGCGAGAACTTATGTTATATGGCCATATGGGTTGACAACCCTCATCCTTGACGGTTCGCTACCGTCTACGGATGAAATATATTTTCGGGAACAGTGTTGTTCTAGCACTAATTGATGGGGTATTCAACGGACGGAACGTTAAGCTTTGATAATTGGGTGCTCGTGAATATTAACTTTTAGAATGTACTACTATTATTTCAACTTTGCAAATCTTGTGGTTCGACTTACTTTACTTTTACTCACTTACTCAAACCTATGATTTCACCAACGTTTTTGCGTTGACAGATTCTTCTATGTTTTCTCAGGTTTTCACATGGCTATTTGTTACACGCTTCCGCACTCTTTGATTACTTGATTGGAGTCTACCATGCATGCATACGCTAGGGATAGCATTTTTTTGGATTCAAACTTTTGTCTACTTACTTACGCTATTTATAGCAACTGTGGTTTCAAACTAATTATGTCGCAAGTTATTTCATTCATACTTTATAACTTTGTAAACTTAAACTTATTGTCGATCCGTTTGTTAAACTAAACTTTGTACCTTTCAAATGAACGCGACATAATTTTGGTCAAACGAGTCTCATATAGGGACTACGACCACGCAACGGGACCTAAGTTAACGACGCCGTCAATAACGGTTTTGGTCGGGTCGTTACAAAGGTTGAGTCCGGTGCAACTCTTATCGCCATAAACAATCAAAGGTTCACCATTCTCGATAGGAATTTGGATTGCGTTAAGATCACAAAGGATGTGAGATTTCGTTTTGGCTAACCAATTCATACCGATTATCACATCGAAGCTTCCTAGTTCCATGGGTATCAAGTCAATTTCAAACTCATTACCCAAAATGTTTAATGTACACCCCCGGTAATATGTGTCGGCACTCAATAATTTCCCGTTGGCCACTTCAATGGTATAAGTGGCGTCTAATGGAAGTGGTGGGCTGCTAAAAGAATGAGTCAAAGTCTTGGATACAAAACTCTTATCGGCACCTGAATCGAATAAACAAGTAACATAAGTGTTGTTGAGAAGAAACGTACCCGTGACTAATTCATTGTCATCTCGGGCTTCTTCGGTGTTGATGTTGAAAGATCGGCCGCGCGTGTTGGGGTTATCTTTCTTCTTCGGGCATGCATTTCTATAATGGCCCGTTTGGCCACATTCGTAACAAGTGCCCGTCTTTGGTGCATTGTGCCCCTTTCGAGCAACGGGGGCGACACTTTTACACTCATTGGCCTTATGACTAACTCCTAGGCACCGATGGCAAATTAGCTTGCCACATTCACCAAAGTGATGTTTGTTGCATTTGTTGCAAAGAGGTAGGTTTCCGGCAAAACCCTTCTTACTGTCGGAGGTGAAAGGCTTCTTGGCAAAGTTGTTGTTGCTTGATTGGGGGGCATTCCATTTTCTTTTGTTTTTACCCGACTTATCCTCGGCTTTAGGTGCCGGCACTACGATTTCGTCTACCGTTTCTATCAACTTGCGGGCCATGTTCAAAGCTTCTTGATGATTAGTGGGTTTGGATGACATTACCCAGTGTTTGATGCTCTTTGGAAGACCATCCATGTAAAGTTCAACCCTTAAAAATTCGGGGTTCACAAGGTTTGGGCACATCAAGGCTAGTTCGGAAAATCGTTGATTATAAGCCTTGAGATCGTTTCCGACCGCTTTCAAAGTTCTTAGCTCTTGTTCGAGCTTTCGGGTTTCTTCACGAGGGAAGTATTCGACGATCATCTTTTCCCTTATGTCGGCCAAGAGAGGGCGTGAGCTTCATTGGTACCCACCGATTGTACATAGGTGCTCCACCATGTGAGGGCGACACCGGCGAAAGTGTGAGTGGAGTATTTGACCTTATCTTGGTCCCGACAACCGCTTATGCTAAAAACGGCCTCCGTTTGTTCGAACCATCGAGTGAGAGTAACCGGTCCCCCGGTCCCATCAAAAGTATGAGGTTTGCACCCCATGAAAGCTTAATAGGAGCATCCCTCGTTTGAATTACCGGCTCCATTGTTG
Source organism: Rutidosis leptorrhynchoides (assembly GCF_046630445.1). Taxonomy (NCBI): domain Eukaryota; kingdom Viridiplantae; phylum Streptophyta; class Magnoliopsida; order Asterales; family Asteraceae; genus Rutidosis; species Rutidosis leptorrhynchoides. The sequence continues at coordinate 224,158,724 of NC_092339.1, read as the reverse complement.
TTGTTGTTGTGGTTGTTGTTATTGTTGTTGTTGTTGGATGAGTGACCGGCCATGGCCGCATCCACGGCGGTGGCTATCATTCGTTGTAGAGCTTGTTCGGGAGTCTCATGGCGTGGCACACGGTAAGGAGGCATTGTTCCTTCAAAACACAAGAATACCGTTGATTAGTATTTTCAATAATACTAATCATGATATGGAATAAGGATAGAGAGAAAATTTTCCTTGACTCGCCTTAAATTCTTTATGTCATAATGTCGTAACGTTCCCATGAGTCACCGTAATATAATCCCGGAAATTATATTACCCTAATTCATATGTGCATTCGACATTATTTCACTAAGTCAAGGTGGCGTGTCAATCAAATTAGACAGCGTGAGAGTAAGATGAAATAAGAGTAGATGTGAGTAGAAACGTTCGAGTATAAATGCACAAGTAGTCAAGTAATTCCTACTTCAAGTCTATATGCCGGTTGTAGTCTAGACTCACTAATGTACCCTATGACTCGGGGTTGACACCAATAAACTCTAAATCCCTACAACCAACGCTCTGATACCATCTGTAGCGACCTGACAAAATTGTCATTGACGGCGTCTTCTACTTAGGTCCCGTTACGTGGTCATGAGTCTTTAAAACAATGTTTGACCTAAAAGTATGTCGCATTTATTTCAAAAGTAAAAATGTTTCAAGGTTTACAAGTAGTTCGGCAACTAGTTACGTTACAAAGTTTAGAGTACAATTGAAACATGTGCGACACAATTTAAAAGTAGCCAAAAGACGCTCCACGTATGCATGTATACTCGACATCCAAGCAAGTATCAAAAGTAAAGAGGGGAAGCATGAATCACAAAACGTTCAAGGACCTGAGAAAAACATAGAAATTTGTCAACGAAAAACGTTGGTGAAATCATAGGTTTAAGTAAGTAGGTACAAGTGAACCACAAGATTTGTAACATTGATATAATAGTAAACCATTCTAAAATTTGTTTCACGAGCACCCAATTATCAATGTTTAACATTCCTTCCATAGAACCCCATCACAATATTGTTAGAACATACACTGTTTCTCGAAAATATATTTCATTCGTAGACGGTAGCGAACCGTCTGAATGAGGGTTTGTCAAACCCATATGGCCATATAACATAAGTTTTCGCTTACACCCAGCAAGTGTAACTAATGATAATCAAATTGAGGATTTTCCTTCAAACTCGTATGTAGAATGTTTGTTTTCCTGTACTTGTGTTCACTTAGTAAAAAGAAACGTTTATGTTTTCTCATCCCAATTGTAAGTTCAAAAGAGTAAAAGTGGGACTATGATCTCACCTTGAGTGCACGTATGTAAAAGTACTTCAACAAGTAAACGTGTGCAAGAACGAACGCTAGTCTTGACCTAAACAAATAGGTTTGTATCAATATCGGTAAACACGATCGGTCAAAATGTTCAATTAGTCCTATGGCTAGTTACGACTCGATTATAATAGCATGTGAATTAAATTGTCATGTTTCATGCAAGATACAAGTATAAAAGCATGTTAGAACGATTGTACAAACATTTGATTAAGTTTGGTTAAAAGTCAGCTTTGGTCGGTTCAAAGTCAACAAAAAAGTCAACACGTTCGGGTCGGGTCCCGAACTATTTTTCTGAGTTTTTTATTTATATATAAGCATGTTAGAACAAGCTACATGTGAATCAGAGGTGCGTAGCATAGCAAACATTTTTCGTAAAAGTGTAGGCTTGGTCAGAACCCAAACACGGCAAATGCCGCGCCGCGACCAAAGAGGGCCGCGCCGCGACATTTAACGTGGTCTGGTGCCTGGTCAGTTTCAATTGTTCAAGTCAAAATTCAATCTTCAATTTAGCACAATTCACAAACCGTAAACACTTAGAACACCTATCTTATATCGTTGGAAAGGTAATTTGACGAGGAACACAACTAAACACGTTTCATCATTCAAAAGCATCATTTGCAAAAATCGAATTTACAAGTTGAAAGTTCATTAAATGTTCATCATAAATGCTTTCAAATTCATAAATGCACTTTGCTGATTCGGGAACTAAATGCACACATGTGATACTCCGTTTTGTAGATAATTACGCATACAATGCAACTAAACACTTACCAACAACAATTCATGGCATTCAATGCATCAAATGTTCACATTTAGTTCTATCAAACCCTAACCAACATCCAAGATCAATAATCAAGTTTATGAAGTTTTCTAAAACAACCTACACATCAAATTGAAGCTACTGATGCTAATAACACAATTAAAACATGCACTTATAACATTTAACAATATTCAAGCAACCAAATCACCAAATCAAACACACCAAAGTTCAAGTTCATGCTAGTTGCTTAAAATAACGAGATCGAACATGTAAATCATATATTCATTTTAGACTTGAGCCATAGACACTAATTAACACTTTTACAAGTAAAAATCATCGAGAACACAAAATCTAGTGATTTTAGAAAGTTACCCAAATGCAATAAAGTTGGTATGGATTCGAAGAGGAAGATGCAAGGATTCCGAATACGTAATTTATTTGGATTGGTGCTTGCTCGATTTGATTTAGATGATGAATCTTTGGATTGGTGTTTGAGAGAATTTGGTGAAAGTATTAAAGAAAAAGGAAAATGCAATGGAAAAAGAAAGGAGGTGGGTGTGACTAGTCCATCTAGTCACATCTTTGTTCAATTGGCGAAACTATTCCCTCGAGTTCAGTTGCGGGTGCGTGAATTACCTAAACGAGATAATTTAAACGCGTATCAACGGAAAGTGTTATAATTATATAACGGACTTTAGAATAAGTAAACGGAAAAGTAAACGGAAAAAGGCGGGATATTATAAGATTTAACTTAACAAACTTTGCTTATCGTGTCGGAATAATATAAAGATTGAAGTTTAAATTTGGTCGAAAAATTCCGGGTTGTCACATACACGCCACCACCTATGTCCTAACAGTCGGCCACCTCACCTCCCCACGTGAACCACCTACGAGCACCAAAACCCCTCCCAAATTGACACCCCAAACCGCTGTTGCTACTGTTACTATATGCCATCTCTGTTTGGGAAGTAAACAATGATGATTATCATTTGCAAACTGCTACTTCTTCTGTTTATATTTAATGTTCATCATCATCATCATCATCGTGCAGCTATATTTTTTTATTCTTCCTCGTTCTTTCTTCTGTTTTCATTGAAAACCACCATCAACTTCTTCTCCTTCCTCTTCGGTCACCGGAGAACCACCACTTTCGGCTAACCTCAACTGCCAAAGCTCACCACCTTCACCATCCGATCTCCACCATCACTATAACCTCATGAATCATCATTCATATCGAACTATATACTCCTGCTATTCCTCTCTTGTTTCTTCTTCAATCGAAACACCATCATCATTACTAGCACCACCTTAAAACATCACCCAAACCATCACTATAAACTGCCACATTAACCATTGAATTCGATGGAAACGCTACTTGTAACGACTCGGAAATTTCCGACCAAATTTAAACCCTAATCTCTATATGTTTCCGACACGATAAGCAAAAATCTGTAATGTTGAGTCTAGAAAGTTTGAAATCTATATTTGGATAATCAGTTACCCTATGACCATTCCCGACGATTCACGAACAATTTTTAATAAATAATATTACCTTTATTATTAATATCATTATTATTATTAATATTATAATAATTATTATTAACAATATTATTTGTATTATTAGTATTTTATTTTGTTATTAATAATATTAACAGATTTTATTAATATAATTATTAATCAGTATTGTTATTATAAATACATTTATTAACCAATAGAGTTATGAATATAATCAATAACATACGCGTAATTTATATCCTATCACTATCAAACTCTCTCCTTTTCCTGTATTCTATTTAGCTCGTGATGTTTAGGCCAACAACTGCAATTATATAAGATTCATTCTATTATGGATAAAAACCATAAATTTTCCATCTATCCTCTCCATCTCAATAGCCAATCTCTCCCTTCTCACATTCCTCTCTTAAACTTGATCATGAAGAACCACCACTCACATCGTTGTTGTTACTGTAAACGATTTTTGTTTGTAAACCCAAAAACCCACCAAGAAATGCCAATAAACGATCACTGTTTCCATTGATTATGTTTCTAATTCAATTCCACAACCAACACCACTGCAACTATTGAAGTAACATTGATAATATGAAAACTCACGATAATGAATTGAAGGAGAAGATGACCTGTAACCAACCACTGCTATGTTCTTCTATTCCTGCTTGTACCTGTTTCTTTTTCCGTTTAAGAACCAACAAAACCTGCAGTGATACTTCTTCCTGTTTTGGCTTCCTGTTTCTGCTACGGCACATCGAGGAGCAGCTTCTATTCTATCTCTGTTTTGGTTCACAAGCAACCCTACAACCCTTAAAACCCTATGATCAAACAACCCCTTTTCTACAACCGTGAACTATCACCACCTCATCACAACCGTCACCATCAAAACCATTTACCTATCTCTCTCTTTTCTCTCTCTTAAGAATGATCGACAAACACCACTCTCATCACCATAAACATCAAATCAACAACCACCACCGAATTTACTTCCTGTTTTTATTTAAACCGAAACCGCTATCACCTTTATTACCACGTTGCTGCTACTTTGCTCAGTTACTCTTTGTTTCTATTTACGCTTTATTGCTACTATACACACCAGCAAACAACGAACAACAGTCACCTGCAAACATCCTTTTCTGCTGCTATAATTATCGTGTTGATTACCACTGCCGTGTTCTTCTTCTATTTCTGTTCAGCAGAAGATTGATGGTGATAATTAATCATAAACCGTTTGAAAATATTAATTGATATAAAAGTGGTGATGAGTGGGGTCAATAATTAACGATGATGGTGATAAAGATAAACATGACAGGCTGTTATCTCTTGTGTTTGTTCCCATTAAAAAAAACCGAGTTTGTTTTTAAAAAGTAATATTAGGTCATTTGTTCTTGGATTGGGTTTTGCAAAACACTTGGACTGTATTTTTCTGTTCGTTGGGCCTGAGAACTGTTTTTGGGCCGAATTAAATACTGGGACAGGTTGATCATGTTGATGTCGGGTGGAAAATAAATTAAAAACGAAACAAAAATTCATTAATCAAAATAAGGGTCGAATATATCACAGAAAAACAGAATGGATTGATTGGTTAGGGAGTGTTATGTGTTTCAAGAGGTCGCGGGTTCGAGTCTCATTCAGGACAATTCTTTTTAGGATGACTTTTTAAAAGGGTATACAACTTTCATTATTTATTATTATAATTATTATCTTTATGGTTATTGTTATTATTATTAGAATTATTATCATTATTATTATTATTACTAATATTAAGTATTACCATTACCATATTTATCAATACAAATATTAATTGGATTTTACTATAATAACAATCTTAATAAACAAATGATATATATATATATATATATAGATATATTTAATACTTATAACCTAATAAAATTAATATTCTATATACAAAATGAATATATGAGACGTATATATGTTATCAACATAAAAATGAAATAATTAGTAAATTATATATATATAAATTTATTCGTTTACATGTATATTAATAAATATACAAAATGATATAGGTTCGTGAATCCGAGGCCAACCCTACACTTGTTCAACGATGTTATATGTATTTTTACTACAAAATACAATATGGTGAGTATATAGTCCCTTTTAAACTCTAAATATTTTGGGCTGAGAATACATGCGCTGTTTTTATAAATGATTTACGTTATGGACACAAGTGATCAAAAATATAAATTCTACGTTGAGTTGTACCATGGCATATCTCTTTATACTTGGTAGCTAATATTTACGTGAGGAGCGTAAACGCGAATCCTGTTGATAGATCTATCGGGCCTGACAACCCCAACCGGGCTGGACGACCAGTTTTAAACGGTTGCACAGTACTTCGTTTCGTTACTACACTCGGTACGGTGTAGGGTTTATTTAAGAATATGTTGCTGTGATTTAAATGTTAAGTATGGTTACCAAGTGCTCAACGACTTTTCATACACGAGGAATGTATTATGTATAAACATGAAATCTTGTGATCCATAGTTATTACGCTGCTAGCATCAAACCTATATATCTCACCAACTTTATGTTGACATTTTAAAGCATGCTTATTTTCAGGTACGAATTAAGTCTTCCGCTGTGCATTTGCTCATACTAAAGACATTACTTGGAGTCGATCATCGCAATGGAACCAAATGTTGAAGATATCGTCTGGATGGATAAGGACGGGTCTTTACAGGTGGTATCAGAGCGTTGGTCCTAGCGAACTAGGTCTTGCATTAGTGTGTCTAACTGATAGTTGTCAGGATGCATTAGCGAGTCTGGACTTCGGCCTTAGCTGCATATTATAAGTATTGTATATCATTCCTAGTGGAAAAATTTCCTGCTAATCATTCCTAAGTCTAGACATGCCTTACTGCCTTTATTGCATAGATAGTGTATAGACAAATTTATATCTTAGCGTATCTATTACGATAGACTTTGCTTAATATCTTCCGTAAATTTCTCCGTAATTTAAGGGATCCTGGTACTATATATATCTATGCATATTATGCATTGAGAATACCATCCAACTATTATTTGCTGTCACTAAGCTTTTCATACCAAAAAAAATTTTCTGTGATCGCGTACGATGGCCTCTACGAATCGACCAAGTTCTTCTGACTCCGAAGATAGCGTGACGGGAGCGCACCAACCGATCAACTACCGTGATTTCTTTAGAAAGTGGGGATGGGTTCGCGAAATACTTACCCTATGGAGAAATGAAGAAGGTACTCCATATCACGAGCCGAACTTACCACCTAACGTCGGAGTGCTCGACCCGCTCACCGGCGAACCTGTTCGCAACACCGTTTATACCCTTTTTGCAAGAATTTTTCGTCTTGAGGCTACCATTAACGGAACTAGAGAAGATATCCGACCTTTACCTCACACTGATAACCAACCAGGGTTAGTAGAAGAAGTTAAAGAACTCCGAGCTCGAGTGTTAACTTTAGAGAGCACGGTACACAATTTGCAAGCACCAGCAGTATCACCAACACCAGTAACATCACCAGCTTCAGCACCAACGGTACCAGTACCACCAATAACCCAAGTTTCAACAATACATGCCTCACCATCTCATTCTGCACCTCGAGTATAATCATCGTTCTACGAATCGTTCTACATCGATTATCTTCGCTCGACATGGCGATTATGTAATTTCTAAAGTTTTAGAGATTATGTAATCTAGTATTAACGGTAAATCAAATGAGTTTAATATCTTATTGACTCATTAAATCCATGATTACATCTGAAGAAAATATATATGCAAGTATATTTTCATAAAGATTGTAATTAAAATTCTTTTGTACAAACTGTTAATGGTGAAAATATTTTAACGGGTAGGTAATACCCGAGGAATATTTAGATTTCACATTAATCAGCTACACGGTACATTCTTCGACTCTGATTCAACAGTCAGTCACTATCCTACTTGTATCCATAGATATACGTATCCGTTCACCACAGAATCCATTTTCGTTCAATTTCATATTTGGATTTTGACCTATCAGAATCCAACAAGTGGCATAATGAAGAAAACATTGGACAAAATAAAATTTGTTAGAAACAAACGAATTAACTAATTGAAATTTTGTTAAGAATCTACGCTAACTGTTCCAGCTAACTGTTCCTAGCTAACTGATTACATTTTATTTATCGCAATTTAATTATCGCAATTTTATTTATCGTCATTTAATTTCTGTTATTTACTTTACGCATTTAATTTATCGTCATTTAATTTCTGTTATTTATTTTACGCCCTTTAAATATCGGGACACGTATACAAGGTTTTGACATATCATATCGACGCATCTGTATATATTATTTGGAATAACCATAGACACTCTATATGCAGTAATGTGGGAGTTAGCTATACAGGGTTGAGGTTGATTCTCAAATAATATATATACTTTGAGTTGTGATCGACACTGAGACCGGTACACGGGTCACGATACGTATTAATTAATTCGAATATTATATATTAATTTATATATGAATATATTGGACGATTGGACAATTGGATTATTGGACTGCTAACTTTGGACGATTAAAATGAATTAAAATATGGATTATAACATATGAAACTAAACAATTCTTCTAGTTTGCCACTTGATTTCATCTTAAAACCTCATTTGTATCTCAACGATTCCAATCTGCGTTCGAAGCCTTCATGATACCTGAAAACACCTCGATCGGAAGGATGAACCAGCCGCACTTCATCTATGGAAGAAAAGATTTATGCACCTGAAAAACTCTCGAACCCAAATTCATAGTTTAACACGTACCTGTGTTGAATCCTTTACCATTTATTAGCAAAAATAACCTTACAATCCCTTTTCAAAGTAATCAATTTTGTCACAACTTCAGCAAGTTAACTTCGACTTCTCAGTAACACTAGTCTTATTATAACCTCGATGTATATACGTTGTCATTTCGCCGTCATTGCTGGAGAACCTTTTATATTCCACGACAACATCAGCAGCTGTACCAGCAGCTCGTCGTCTCTTTGGCGGAACCCTCAATCAGTATTTTGAAAATCTCGCAGAACTTCTCCCGTTATACCTACAACGTCTATCCCTAAGAATTTCATACCCCGAACGTGAAGTTTCTGAAAAACACCCTGAACTACAAACTAGTTCTTGAAATGCTGATGAAGCAGCAAAAAAAGGAAACGACCTTAACAGTCAAGAGTTTACAATGAAGTACAGTATGTTGGAAAAGCTCAGAAAAAGAAAAGGGTTGAAACTGGAAAACGGATCGAGCAAAGTATAAGGGAGGCCGTGGACAAATCGTGAAAATTGAACCTGCCTTCAAAGAATCCAAACGATTCGGTGTCTGCTGAAACCGTTAGTAAGAAACCTACTCCTTATTCTAAACCTTTCCAGATGATATTCTTCATCATCATCTTATCTTAGATATTATAAGATATCTTCATATCTTCCGTTATACATATTCTCTATATTTCTGGAGATATTTACACAATTATTCTTATCTGAGAACATTCATCTCTCCGTAATATCTGCGTTACAATATAAAAGAAGCTGTAATAGTTCCAAGTTCTAAAACCTTCGAGTTTAAAATAGGAATGTTCTGAAGCAGTGTTGGGAAATGATGCATGAATTAGTATAATATAATGAAACTTGATCAACTTCATTATATTATAGTAAGTCATGTTGAGTTTCTAATGGAATGTGATGATTCACAGTACCATCATCATGTGCCATGTTACACGGCTCATATATTCTATCCAATCTCAAACATATTAGGAACATATCATCTTGATAAGTTCTATCTTTTCCAGGATATTCTGGTAATTTGACAAATCAAAAATCATGCCATTACCATTCCTTTCTGAGAACATTAGCTATGTTCATTCCAAATCTTATACCTACGAATTCTGAACCATTGCTCGCTTGGTTTGAGGACGGGAAGATGAAATAAAAGAATGAAGCTCCAAAATAGAAATTTGAGTATAAAACGCAGCAAATAGGAGAAGGCATTAACTGCGGATGACAATGATTATAGAGGAAAGAAGTATGAACATCGAAGTATAAGGGGGATATCAAACTCAACAACCACCCAGGATTTACAAATCGTGTATATCAATGCCGATAGCTGAAATGTCCCGTTCTTATTGATTAAAAACGTTCCATATTAATTGATTTCGTTGCGAGGTTTTGACCTCTATATGAGACGTTTTTCAAAGACTGCATTCATTTTTAAACAAACCATAACCTTTATTTCATCAATAAAGGTTTAAAAAGCTTTACGTAGACTATCAAATAATGATAATCTAAAATATCCTGTTTACACACGACCATTACATAATGGTTTAAAATACAAATATGTTACAACAAAATAAGTTTCTTGAATGCAGTTTTTACACAATATCATACAAGCATGGACTCCAAATCTTGTCCTTATTTAAGTATGCGACAGCGGAAGCTCTTAATAATCACCTGAGAATAAACATGCTTAAAACGTCAACAAAATTGTTGGTGAGTTATAGGTTTAACCTATATATATCAAATCGTAACAATAGACCACAAGATTTCATATTTCAATACACATCCCATACATAGAGATAAAAATCATTAATATGGTGAACACCTGGTAACCGACAATAACAAGATGCATATATAAGAATATCCCCATCATTCCGGGACACCCTTCGGATATGATATAAATTTCGAAGTACTAAAGCATCCGGTACTTTGGATGGGGTTTGTTAGGCCCAATAGATCTATCTTTAGGATTCGCGTCAATTAGGGTGTCTGTTCCCTAATTCTTAGATTACCAGACTTAATAAAAAGGGGCATATTCGATTTCGATAATTCAACCATAGAATGTAGTTTCACGTACTTGTGTCTATTTTGTAAATCATTTATAAAACCTGCATGTATTCTCATCCCAAAAATATTAGATTTTAAAAGTGGGACTATAACTCACTTTCACAGATTTTTACTTCGTCGGGAAGTAAGACTTGGCCACTGGTTGATTCACGAACCTATAACAATATATACATATATATCAAAGTATGTTCAAAATATATTTACAACACTTTTAATATATTTTGATGTTTTAAGTTTATTAAGTCAGCTGTCCTCGTTAGTAACCTACAACTAGTTGTCCACAGTTAGATGTACAGAAATAAATCGATAAATATTATCTTGAATCAATCCACGACCCAGTGTATACGTATCTCAGTATTGATCACAACTCAAACTATATATATTTTGGAATCAACCTCAACCCTGTATAGCTAACTCCAACATTCACATATAGAGTGTCTATGGTTGTTCCGAAATATATATAGATGTGTCGACATGATAGGTCGAAACATTGTATACGTGTCTATGGTATCTCAAGATTACATAATATATAATACAAGTTGATTAAGTTATGGTTGGAATAGATTTGTTACCAATTTTCACGTAGCTAAAATGAGAAAAATTATCCAATCTTGTTTTACCCATAACTTCTTCATTTTAAATCCGTTTTGAGTGAATCAAATTGCTATGGTTTCATATTGAACTCTATTTTATGAATATAAACAAAAAAAGTATAGGTTTCTAGTCGGAAAAATAAGTTACAAGTCGTTT